>NW_025728886.1:0-174093 GCF_021461385.2 Schistocerca piceifrons
TCCTGCTGCCAGCTGCTCCCTTTTCTTTGAATCTATCCTCTCTTTAGTTCGTACTGCGGCCTGTCCATGCAGAAGCGAAATGCTGCAACAAGTCCACCTTCACGTTGCCTGAGTTACTCCAACGACGATATCCTCGAGTTTTCAAGTAAATTTCGCTGAGTGACGAGGCATTTGGCTACCTTAAGAGACTCTTAGTTACTCCTGCCGGCTGCTCCCATTTCTTTAGGCCTTTAACATTCTTGCTATGGCCAGTCCTACAGAACCGATATGCCACTGTATGTCCACCTTAACGTCGTCACAGTTACTCACACTACGAGTCTCTCGAGTTTGCAAATGTACTTCGCCGGATGACGAGGCATTTAGCTACCTTAAGAGAGTCATAGTTCCTGCTGCCAGCTGCTCCCTTTTCTTTGAATCTATCCTCTCTTTATTTCGTACTGCGGCCTGTCCATGCAGAGGCGAAATGCTGCAACAAGTCCACCTTCACGTTGCCTGAGTTACTCCAACGACGATATCCTCGAGTTTTCAAGTAAATTTCGCAGAGTGACGAGGCATTTGACTACCTTAAGAGAGTCATAGTTACTTCTGCCGGCTGCTCCCATTTCTTTAGGCCTTTAACATTCTTGCTATGGCCAGTCCTACAGAACCGATATGCCACTGTATGTCCACCTTAACGTCGTCACAGTTACTCACACTACGAGTCTCTCGAGTTTGCAAATGTACTTCGCCGGATGACGAGGCATTTAGCTACGTTAAGAGAGTCATAGTTCCTGCTGCCAGCTGCTCCCTTTTCTTTGAATCTATCCTCTCTTTAGTTCGTACTGCGGCCTGTCCATGCAGAAGCGAAATGCTGCAACAAGTCCACCTTCACGTTGCCTGAGTTACTCCAACGACGATATCCTCGAGTTTTCAAGTAAATTTCGCTGAGTGACGAGGCATTTGGCTACCTTAAGAGACTCTTAGTTACTCCTGCCGGCCGCTCCCATTTCTTTAGGCCTTTAACATTCTTGCTATGACCAGTCCTACAGAACCGATATGCCACTGTATGTCCACCTTAACGTCGTCACAGTTACTCACACTACGAGTCTCTCGAGTTTGCAAATGTACTTCGCCGATGACGAGGCATTTGGCTACCTTAAGAGAGTCATAGTTCCTGCTGCCTGCTGCTCCCTTTTCTTTGAATCTATCCTCTCTTTATTTCGTACTGCGGCCTGTCCATGCAGAAGCGAAATCCTGCAACAAGTCCACCTTCACGTTGCCTGAGTTACTCCAACGACGATATCCTCGAGTTTTCAAGTAAATTTCGCTGAGTGACGAGGCATTTGGCTACCTTAAGAGACTCATAGTTACTCCTGCCGGCTGCTCCCATTTCTTTAGGCCTTTAACATTCTTGCTATGGCCAGTCCTACAGAACCGATATGCCACTGTATGTCCACCTTAACGTCGTCACAGTTACTCACACTACGAGTCTCTCGAGTTTGCAAATGTACTTCGCCGGATGACGAGGCATTTAGCTACGTTAAGAGAGTCATAGTTCCTGCTGCCAGCTGCTCCCTTTTCTTTGAATCTATCCTCTCTTTAGTTCGTACTGCGGCCTGTCCATGCAGAAGCGAAATGCTGCAACAAGTCCACCTTCACGTTGCCTGAGTTACTCCAACGACGATATCCTCGAGTTTTCAAGTAAATTTCGCTGAGTGACGAGGCATTTGGCTACCTTAAGAGACTCTTAGTTACTCCTGCCGGCTGCTCCCATTTCTTTAGGCCTTTAACATTCTTGCTATGGCCAGTCCTACAGAACCGATATGCCACTGTATGTCCACCTTAACGTCGTCACAGTTACTCACACTACGAGTCTCTCGAGTTTGCAAATGTACTTCGCCGGATGACGAGGCATTTAGCTACCTTAAGAGAGTCATAGTTCCTGCTGCCAGCTGCTCCCTTTTCTTTGAATCTATCCTCTCTTTATTTCGTACTGCGGCCTGTCCATGCAGAGGCGAAATGCTGCAACAAGTCCACCTTCACGTTGCCTGAGTTACTCCAACGACGATATCCTCGAGTTTTCAAGTAAATTTCGCAGAGTGACGAGGCATTTGACTACCTTAAGAGAGTCATAGTTACTTCTGCCGGCTGCTCCCATTTCTTTAGGCCTTTAACATTCTTGCTATGGCCAGTCCTACAGAACCGATATGCCACTGTATGTCCACCTTAACGTCGTCACAGTTACTCACACTACGAGTCTCTCGAGTTTGCAAATGTACTTCGCCGGATGACGAGGCATTTAGCTACGTTAAGAGAGTCATAGTTCCTGCTGCCAGCTGCTCCCTTTTCTTTGAATCTATCCTCTCTTTAGTTCGTACTGCGGCCTGTCCATGCAGAAGCGAAATGCTGCAACAAGTCCACCTTCACGTTGCCTGAGTTACTCCAACGACGATATCCTCGAGTTTTCAAGTAAATTTCGCTGAGTGACGAGGCATTTGGCTACCTTAAGAGACTCTTAGTTACTCCTGCCGGCCGCTCCCATTTCTTTAGGCCTTTAACATTCTTGCTATGACCAGTCCTACAGAACCGATATGCCACTGTATGTCCACCTTAACGTCGTCACAGTTACTCACACTACGAGTCTCTCGAGTTTGCAAATGTACTTCGCCGGATGACGAGGCATTTGGCTACCTTAAGAGAGTCATAGTTCCTGCTGCCTGCTGCTCCCTTTTCTTTGAATCTATCCTCTCTTTATTTCGTACTGCGGCCTGTCCATGCAGAAGCGAAATCCTGCAACAAGTCCACCTTCACGTTGCCTGAGTTACTCCAACGACGATATCCTCGAGTTTTCAAGTAAATTTCGCTGAGTGACGAGGCATTTGGCTACCTTAAGAGAGTCATAGTTACTCCTGCCGGCTGCTCCCATTTCTTTAGGCCTTTAACATTCTTGCTATGGCCAGTCCTACAGAACCGATATGCCACTGTATGTCCACCTTAACGTCGTCACAGTTACTCACACTACGAGTCTCTCGAGTTTGCAAATGTACTTCGCCGGATGACGAGGCATTTAGCTACGTTAAGAGAGTCATAGTTCCTGCTGCCAGCTGCTCCCTTTTCTTTGAATCTATCCTCTCTTTAGTTCGTACTGCGGCCTGTCCATGCAGAAGCGAAATGCTGCAACAAGTCCACCTTCACGTTGCCTGAGTTACTCCAACGACGATATCCTCGAGTTTTCAAGTAAATTTCGCTGAGTGACGAGGCATTTGGCTACCTTAAGAGACTCTTAGTTACTCCTGCCGGCTGCTCCCATTTCTTTAGGCCTTTAACATTCTTGCTATGGCCAGTCCTACAGAACCGATATGCCACTGTATGTCCACCTTAACGTCGTCACAGTTACTCACACTACGAGTCTCTCGAGTTTGCAAATGTACTTCGCCGGATGACGAGGCATTTAGCTACGTTAAGAGAGTCATAGTTCCTGCTGCCAGCTGCTCCCTTTTCTTTGAATCTATCCTCTCTTTAGTTCGTACTGCGGCCTGTCCATGCAGAAGCGAAATGCTGCAACAAGTCCACCTTCACGTTGCCTGAGTTACTCCAACGACGATATCCTCGAGTTTTCAAGTAAATTTCGCTGAGTGACGAGGCATTTGGCTACCTTAAGAGACTCTTAGTTACTCCTGCCGGCTGCTCCCATTTCTTTAGGCCTTTAACATTCTTGCTATGGCCAGTCCTACAGAACCGATATGCCACTGTATGTCCACCTTAACGACGTCACAGTTACTCACACTACGACTCTCTCGAGTTTGCAAATGTACTTCGCCGGATGACGAGGCATTTGGCTACCTTAAGGGAGTCATAGTTCCTGCTGCCAGCTACTCCCTTTTCTTTGAATCTATCCTCTCTTTATTTCGTACTGCGGCCTGTCCATGCAGAAGCGAAATCCTGCAACAAGTCCACCTTCACGTTGCCTGAGTTACTCCAACGACGATATCCTCGAGTTTTCAAGTAAATTTCGCTGAGTGACGAAGCATTTGGCTACCTTAAGAGAGTCATAGTTACTCCTGCCGGCTGCTCCCATTTCTTTACGCCTTTAACATTCTTGCTATAGCCAGTCCTACAGAATCGATATGCCACTGTATGTCCACCTTAACGACGTCACAGTTACTCACAGTACTTCGCCGGATGACGAGGCATTTGGCTACCTTAAGAGAGTCATAGTTCCTGCTTCCAGCTGCTCCCTTTTCTTTGAATCTATCCTCTCTTTATTTCGTACTGCGGCCTGTCCATGCAGAAGCGAAATGCTGCAACAAGTCCACCTTCACGGTGCCTGAGTTACTCCAACGACGATATCCTCGAGTTTTCAAGTAAATTTCGCAGAGTGACGAGGCATTTGGCTACCTTAAGAGAGTCATAGTTACTCCTGCCGGCTGCTCCCATTTCTTTAGGCCTTTAACATTCTTGCTATGGCCAGTCCTACAGAACCGATATGCCACTGTATGTCCACCTTAACGTCGTCACAGTTACTCACACTACGAGTCTCTCGAGTTTGCAAATGTACTTCGCCGGATGACGAGGCATTTAGCTACGTTAAGAGAGTCATAGTTCCTGCTGCCAGCTGCTCCCTTTTCTTTGAATCTATCCTCTCTTTAGTTCGTACTGCGGCCTGTCCATGCAGAAGCGAAATGCTGCAACAAGTCCACCTTCACGTTGCCTGAGTTACTCCAACGACGATATCCTCGAGTTTTCAAGTAAATTTCGCTGAGTGACGAGGCATTTGGCTACCTTAAGAGACTCTTAGTTACTCCTGCCGGCTGCTCCCATTTCTTTAGGCCTTTAACATTCTTGCTATGGCCAGTCCTACAGAACCGATATGCCACTGTATGTCCACCTTAACGTCGTCACAGTTACTCACACTACGAGTCTCTCGAGTTTGCAAATGTACTTCGCCGGATGACGAGGCATTTAGCTACCTTAAGAGAGTCATAGTTCCTGCTGCCAGCTGCTCCCTTTTCTTTGAATCTATCCTCTCTTTATTTCGTACTGCGGCCTGTCCATGCAGAGGCGAAATGCTGCAACAAGTCCACCTTCACGTTGCCTGAGTTACTCCAACGACGATATCCTCGAGTTTTCAAGTAAATTTCGCAGAGTGACGAGGCATTTGACTACCTTAAGAGAGTCATAGTTACTTCTGCCGGCTGCTCCCATTTCTTTAGGCCTTTAACATTCTTGCTATGGCCAGTCCTACAGAACCGATATGCCACTGTATGTCCACCTTAACGTCGTCACAGTTACTCACACTACGAGTCTCTCGAGTTTGCAAATGTACTTCGCCGGATGACGAGGCATTTAGCTACGTTAAGAGAGTCATAGTTCCTGCTGCCAGCTGCTCCCTTTTCTTTGAATCTATCCTCTCTTTAGTTCGTACTGCGGCCTGTCCATGCAGAAGCGAAATGCTGCAACAAGTCCACCTTCACGTTGCCTGAGTTACTCCAACGACGATATCCTCGAGTTTTCAAGTAAATTTCGCTGAGTGACGAGGCATTTGGCTACCTTAAGAGACTCTTAGTTACTCCTGCCGGCCGCTCCCATTTCTTTAGGCCTTTAACATTCTTGCTATGACCAGTCCTACAGAACCGATATGCCACTGTATGTCCACCTTAACGTCGTCACAGTTACTCACACTACGAGTCTCTCGAGTTTGCAAATGTACTTCGCCGGATGACGAGGCATTTGGCTACCTTAAGAGAGTCATAGTTCCTGCTGCCTGCTGCTCCCTTTTCTTTGAATCTATCCTCTCTTTATTTCGTACTGCGGCCTGTCCATGCAGAAGCGAAATCCTGCAACAAGTCCACCTTCACGTTGCCTGAGTTACTCCAACGACGATATCCTCGAGTTTTCAAGTAAATTTCGCTGAGTGACGAGGCATTTGGCTACCTTAAGAGACTCATAGTTACTCCTGCCGGCTGCTCCCATTTCTTTAGGCCTTTAACATTCTTGCTATGGCCAGTCCTACAGAACCGATATGCCACTGTATGTCCACCTTAACGTCGTCACAGTTACTCACACTACGAGTCTCTCGAGTTTGCAAATGTACTTCGCCGGATGACGAGGCATTTAGCTACGTTAAGAGAGTCATAGTTCCTGCTGCCAGCTGCTCCCTTTTCTTTGAATCTATCCTCTCTTTAGTTCGTACTGCGGCCTGTCCATGCAGAAGCGAAATGCTGCAACAAGTCCACCTTCACGTTGCCTGAGTTACTCCAACGACGATATCCTCGAGTTTTCAAGTAAATTTCGCTGAGTGACGAGGCATTTGGCTACCTTAAGAGACTCTTAGTTACTCCTGCCGGCTGCTCCCATTTCTTTAGGCCTTTAACATTCTTGCTATGGCCAGTCCTACAGAACCGATATGCCACTGTATGTCCACCTTAACGTCGTCACAGTTACTCACACTACGAGTCTCTCGAGTTTGCAAATGTACTTCGCCGGATGACGAGGCATTTAGCTACCTTAAGAGAGTCATAGTTCCTGCTGCCAGCTGCTCCCTTTTCTTTGAATCTATCCTCTCTTTATTTCGTACTGCGGCCTGTCCATGCAGAGGCGAAATGCTGCAACAAGTCCACCTTCACGTTGCCTGAGTTACTCCAACGACGATATCCTCGAGTTTTCAAGTAAATTTCGCAGAGTGACGAGGCATTTGACTACCTTAAGAGAGTCATAGTTACTTCTGCCGGCTGCTCCCATTTCTTTAGGCCTTTAACATTCTTGCTATGGCCAGTCCTACAGAACCGATATGCCACTGTATGTCCACCTTAACGTCGTCACAGTTACTCACACTACGAGTCTCTCGAGTTTGCAAATGTACTTCGCCGGATGACGAGGCATTTAGCTACGTTAAGAGAGTCATAGTTCCTGCTGCCAGCTGCTCCCTTTTCTTTGAATCTATCCTCTCTTTAGTTCGTACTGCGGCCTGTCCATGCAGAAGCGAAATGCTGCAACAAGTCCACCTTCACGTTGCCTGAGTTACTCCAACGACGATATCCTCGAGTTTTCAAGTAAATTTCGCTGAGTGACGAGGCATTTGGCTACCTTAAGAGACTCTTAGTTACTCCTGCCGGCCGCTCCCATTTCTTTAGGCCTTTAACATTCTTGCTATGACCAGTCCTACAGAACCGATATGCCACTGTATGTCCACCTTAACGTCGTCACAGTTACTCACACTACGAGTCTCTCGAGTTTGCAAATGTACTTCGCCGGATGACGAGGCATTTGGCTACCTTAAGAGAGTCATAGTTCCTGCTGCCTGCTGCTCCCTTTTCTTTGAATCTATCCTCTCTTTATTTCGTACTGCGGCCTGTCCATGCAGAAGCGAAATCCTGCAACAAGTCCACCTTCACGTTGCCTGAGTTACTCCAACGACGATATCCTCGAGTTTTCAAGTAAATTTCGCTGAGTGACGAGGCATTTGGCTACCTTAAGAGAGTCATAGTTACTCCTGCCGGCTGCTCCCATTTCTTTAGGCCTTTAACATTCTTGCTATGGCCAGTCCTACAGAACCGATATGCCACTGTATGTCCACCTTAACGTCGTCACAGTTACTCACACTACGAGTCTCTCGAGTTTGCAAATGTACTTCGCCGGATGACGAGGCATTTAGCTACGTTAAGAGAGTCATAGTTCCTGCTGCCAGCTGCTCCCTTTTCTTTGAATCTATCCTCTCTTTAGTTCGTACTGCGGCCTGTCCATGCAGAAGCGAAATGCTGCAACAAGTCCACCTTCACGTTGCCTGAGTTACTCCAACGACGATATCCTCGAGTTTTCAAGTAAATTTCGCTGAGTGACGAGGCATTTGGCTACCTTAAGAGACTCTTAGTTACTCCTGCCGGCTGCTCCCATTTCTTTAGGCCTTTAACATTCTTGCTATGGCCAGTCCTACAGAACCGATATGCCACTGTATGTCCACCTTAACGTCGTCACAGTTACTCACACTACGAGTCTCTCGAGTTTGCAAATGTACTTCGCCGGATGACGAGGCATTTAGCTACGTTAAGAGAGTCATAGTTCCTGCTGCCAGCTGCTCCCTTTTCTTTGAATCTATCCTCTCTTTAGTTCGTACTGCGGCCTGTCCATGCAGAAGCGAAATGCTGCAACAAGTCCACCTTCACGTTGCCTGAGTTACTCCAACGACGATATCCTCGAGTTTTCAAGTAAATTTCGCTGAGTGACGAGGCATTTGGCTACCTTAAGAGACTCTTAGTTACTCCTGCCGGCTGCTCCCATTTCTTTAGGCCTTTAACATTCTTGCTATGGCCAGTCCTACAGAACCGATATGCCACTGTATGTCCACCTTAACGACGTCACAGTTACTCACACTACGACTCTCTCGAGTTTGCAAATGTACTTCGCCGGATGACGAGGCATTTGGCTACCTTAAGGGAGTCATAGTTCCTGCTGCCAGCTACTCCCTTTTCTTTGAATCTATCCTCTCTTTATTTCGTACTGCGGCCTGTCCATGCAGAAGCGAAATCCTGCAACAAGTCCACCTTCACGTTGCCTGAGTTACTCCAACGACGATATCCTCGAGTTTTCAAGTAAATTTCGCTGAGTGACGAAGCATTTGGCTACCTTAAGAGAGTCATAGTTACTCCTGCCGGCTGCTCCCATTTCTTTACGCCTTTAACATTCTTGCTATAGCCAGTCCTACAGAATCGATATGCCACTGTATGTCCACCTTAACGACGTCACAGTTACTCACAGTACTTCGCCGGATGACGAGGCATTTGGCTACCTTAAGAGAGTCATAGTTCCTGCTTCCAGCTGCTCCCTTTTCTTTGAATCTATCCTCTCTTTATTTCGTACTGCGGCCTGTCCATGCAGAAGCGAAATGCTGCAACAAGTCCACCTTCACGGTGCCTGAGTTACTCCAACGACGATATCCTCGAGTTTTCAAGTAAATTTCGCAGAGTGACGAGGCATTTGGCTACCTTAAGAGAGTCATAGTTACTCCTGCCGGCTGCTCCCATTTCTTTAGGCCTTTAACATTCTTGCTATGGCCAGTCCTACAGAACCGATATGCCACTGTATGTCCACCTTAACGTCGTCACAGTTACTCACACTACGAGTCTCTCGAGTTTGCAAATGTACTTCGCCGGATGACGAGGCATTTAGCTACGTTAAGAGAGTCATAGTTCCTGCTGCCAGCTGCTCCCTTTTCTTTGAATCTATCCTCTCTTTAGTTCGTACTGCGGCCTGTCCATGCAGAAGCGAAATGCTGCAACAAGTCCACCTTCACGTTGCCTGAGTTACTCCAACGACGATATCCTCGAGTTTTCAAGTAAATTTCGCTGAGTGACGAGGCATTTGGCTACCTTAAGAGACTCTTAGTTACTCCTGCCGGCTGCTCCCATTTCTTTAGGCCTTTAACATTCTTGCTATGGCCAGTCCTACAGAACCGATATGCCACTGTATGTCCACCTTAACGTCGTCACAGTTACTCACACTACGAGTCTCTCGAGTTTGCAAATGTACTTCGCCGGATGACGAGGCATTTAGCTACCTTAAGAGAGTCATAGTTCCTGCTGCCAGCTGCTCCCTTTTCTTTGAATCTATCCTCTCTTTATTTCGTACTGCGGCCTGTCCATGCAGAGGCGAAATGCTGCAACAAGTCCACCTTCACGTTGCCTGAGTTACTCCAACGACGATATCCTCGAGTTTTCAAGTAAATTTCGCAGAGTGACGAGGCATTTGACTACCTTAAGAGAGTCATAGTTACTTCTGCCGGCTGCTCCCATTTCTTTAGGCCTTTAACATTCTTGCTATGGCCAGTCCTACAGAACCGATATGCCACTGTATGTCCACCTTAACGTCGTCACAGTTACTCACACTACGAGTCTCTCGAGTTTGCAAATGTACTTCGCCGGATGACGAGGCATTTAGCTACGTTAAGAGAGTCATAGTTCCTGCTGCCAGCTGCTCCCTTTTCTTTGAATCTATCCTCTCTTTAGTTCGTACTGCGGCCTGTCCATGCAGAAGCGAAATGCTGCAACAAGTCCACCTTCACGTTGCCTGAGTTACTCCAACGACGATATCCTCGAGTTTTCAAGTAAATTTCGCTGAGTGACGAGGCATTTGGCTACCTTAAGAGACTCTTAGTTACTCCTGCCGGCCGCTCCCATTTCTTTAGGCCTTTAACATTCTTGCTATGACCAGTCCTACAGAACCGATATGCCACTGTATGTCCACCTTAACGTCGTCACAGTTACTCACACTACGAGTCTCTCGAGTTTGCAAATGTACTTCGCCGGATGACGAGGCATTTGGCTACCTTAAGAGAGTCATAGTTCCTGCTGCCTGCTGCTCCCTTTTCTTTGAATCTATCCTCTCTTTATTTCGTACTGCGGCCTGTCCATGCAGAAGCGAAATCCTGCAACAAGTCCACCTTCACGTTGCCTGAGTTACTCCAACGACGATATCCTCGAGTTTTCAAGTAAATTTCGCTGAGTGACGAGGCATTTGGCTACCTTAAGAGACTCATAGTTACTCCTGCCGGCTGCTCCCATTTCTTTAGGCCTTTAACATTCTTGCTATGGCCAGTCCTACAGAACCGATATGCCACTGTATGTCCACCTTAACGTCGTCACAGTTACTCACACTACGAGTCTCTCGAGTTTGCAAATGTACTTCGCCGGATGACGAGGCATTTAGCTACGTTAAGAGAGTCATAGTTCCTGCTGCCAGCTGCTCCCTTTTCTTTGAATCTATCCTCTCTTTAGTTCGTACTGCGGCCTGTCCATGCAGAAGCGAAATGCTGCAACAAGTCCACCTTCACGTTGCCTGAGTTACTCCAACGACGATATCCTCGAGTTTTCAAGTAAATTTCGCTGAGTGACGAGGCATTTGGCTACCTTAAGAGACTCTTAGTTACTCCTGCCGGCTGCTCCCATTTCTTTAGGCCTTTAACATTCTTGCTATGGCCAGTCCTACAGAACCGATATGCCACTGTATGTCCACCTTAACGTCGTCACAGTTACTCACACTACGAGTCTCTCGAGTTTGCAAATGTACTTCGCCGGATGACGAGGCATTTAGCTACCTTAAGAGAGTCATAGTTCCTGCTGCCAGCTGCTCCCTTTTCTTTGAATCTATCCTCTCTTTATTTCGTACTGCGGCCTGTCCATGCAGAGGCGAAATGCTGCAACAAGTCCACCTTCACGTTGCCTGAGTTACTCCAACGACGATATCCTCGAGTTTTCAAGTAAATTTCGCAGAGTGACGAGGCATTTGACTACCTTAAGAGAGTCATAGTTACTTCTGCCGGCTGCTCCCATTTCTTTAGGCCTTTAACATTCTTGCTATGGCCAGTCCTACAGAACCGATATGCCACTGTATGTCCACCTTAACGTCGTCACAGTTACTCACACTACGAGTCTCTCGAGTTTGCAAATGTACTTCGCCGGATGACGAGGCATTTAGCTACGTTAAGAGAGTCATAGTTCCTGCTGCCAGCTGCTCCCTTTTCTTTGAATCTATCCTCTCTTTAGTTCGTACTGCGGCCTGTCCATGCAGAAGCGAAATGCTGCAACAAGTCCACCTTCACGTTGCCTGAGTTACTCCAACGACGATATCCTCGAGTTTTCAAGTAAATTTCGCTGAGTGACGAGGCATTTGGCTACCTTAAGAGACTCTTAGTTACTCCTGCCGGCCGCTCCCATTTCTTTAGGCCTTTAACATTCTTGCTATGACCAGTCCTACAGAACCGATATGCCACTGTATGTCCACCTTAACGTCGTCACAGTTACTCACACTACGAGTCTCTCGAGTTTGCAAATGTACTTCGCCGGATGACGAGGCATTTGGCTACCTTAAGAGAGTCATAGTTCCTGCTGCCTGCTGCTCCCTTTTCTTTGAATCTATCCTCTCTTTATTTCGTACTGCGGCCTGTCCATGCAGAAGCGAAATCCTGCAACAAGTCCACCTTCACGTTGCCTGAGTTACTCCAACGACGATATCCTCGAGTTTTCAAGTAAATTTCGCTGAGTGACGAGGCATTTGGCTACCTTAAGAGACTCATAGTTACTCCTGCCGGCTGCTCCCATTTCTTTAGGCCTTTAAAATTCTTGCTATGGCCAGTCCTACAGAACCGATATGCCACTGTATGTCCACCTTAACGACGTCACAGTTACTCACACTACGACTCTCTCGAGTTTGCAAATGTACTTCGCCGGATGACGAGGCATTTGGCTACCTTAAGGGAGTCATAGTTCCTGCTGCCAGCTGCTCCCTTTTCTTTGAATCTATCCTCTCTTTAGTTCGTACTGCGGCCTGTCCATGCAGAAGCGAAATGCTGCAACAAGTCCACCTTCACGTTGCCTGAGTTACTCCAACGACGATATCCTCGAGTTTTCAAGTAAATTTCGCTGAGTGACGAGGCATTTGGCTACCTTAAGAGACTCATAGTTACTCCTGCCGGCTGCTCCCATTTCTTTACGCCTTTAACATTCTTGCTATAGCCAGTCCTACAGAATCGATATGCCACTGTATGTCCACCTTAACGACGTCACAGTTACTCACAGTACTTCGCCGGATGACGAGGCATTTGGCTACCTTAAGAGAGTCATAGTTAGTGCTTCCAGCTGCTCCCTTTCCTTTGAATCTATCCTCTCTTTATTTCGTACTGCGGCCTGTCCATGCAGAAGCGAAATGCTGCAACAAGTCCACCTTCACGTTGCCTGAGTTACGCCAACGACGAAATCCTCGAGTTTTCAAGTAAATTTCGCAGAGTGACGAGGAATTTGGCTACCTTAAGAGAGTCATAGTTACTCCTGCCGGCTGCTCCCATTTCTTTAGGCCTTTAACATTCTTGCTATGGCCAGTCCTACAGAACCGATATGCCACTGTATGTCCACCTTAACGTCGTCACAGTTACTCACACTACGAGTCTCTCGAGTTTGCAAATGTACTTCGCCGGATGACGAGGCATTTGGCTACCTTAAGAGAGTCATAGTTCCTGCTGCCTGCTGCTCCCTTTTCTTTGAATCTATCCTCTCTTTATTTCGTACTGCGGCCTGTCCATGCAGAAGCGAAATCCTGCAACAAGTCCACCTTCACGTTGCCTGAGTTACTCCAACGACGATATCCTCGAGTTTTCAAGTAAATTTCGCAGAGTGACGAGGCATTTGGCTACCTTAAGAGAGTCATAGTTACTCCTGCCGGCTGCTCCCATTTCTTTACGCCTTTAACATTCTTGCTATGGCCAGTCCTACAGAATCGATATGCCACTGTATGTCCACCTTAACAACGTCACAGTTACTCACAGTACTTCGCCGGATGACGAGGCATTTGGCTACCTTACGAGAGTCATAGTTCCTGCTTCCAGCTGCTCCCTTTTCTTTGAATCTATCCTCTCTTTATTTCGTACTGCGGCCTGTCCATGCAGAAGCGAAATGCTGCAACAAGTCCACCTTCACGTTGCCTGAGTTACGCCAACGACGAAATCCTCGAGTTTTCAAGTAAATTTCGCAGAGTGACGAGGAATTTGGCTACCTTAAGAGAGTCATAGTTACTCCTGCCGGCTGCTCCCATTTCTTTAGGCCTTTAACATTCTTGCTATGGCCAGTCCTACAGAACCGATATGCCACTGTATGTCCACCTTAACGTCGTCACAGTTACTCACACTACGAGTCTCTCGAGTTTGCAAATGTACTTCGCCGGATGACGAGGCATTTAGCTACGTTAAGAGAGTCATAGTTCCTGCTGCCAGCTGCTCCCTTTTCTTTGAATCTATCCTCTCTTTAGTTCGTACTGCGGCCTGTCCATGCAGAAGCGAAATGCTGCAACAAGTCCACCTTCACGTTGCCTGAGTTACTCCAACGACGATATCCTCGAGTTTTCAAGTAAATTTCGCTGAGTGACGAGGCATTTGGCTACCTTAAGAGACTCTTAGTTACTCCTGCCGGCTGCTCCCATTTCTTTAGGCCTTTAACATTCTTGCTATGGCCAGTCCTACAGAACCGATATGCCACTGTATGTCCACCTTAACGACGTCACAGTTACTCACACTACGACTCTCTCGAGTTTGCAAATGTACTTCGCCGGATGACGAGGCATTTGGCTACCTTAAGGGAGTCATAGTTCCTGCTGCCAGCTACTCCCTTTTCTTTGAATCTATCCTCTCTTTATTTCGTACTGCGGCCTGTCCATGCAGAAGCGAAATCCTGCAACAAGTCCACCTTCACGTTGCCTGAGTTACTCCAACGACGATATCCTCGAGTTTTCAAGTAAATTTCGCTGAGTGACGAAGCATTTGGCTACCTTAAGAGAGTCATAGTTACTCCTGCCGGCTGCTCCCATTTCTTTACGCCTTTAACATTCTTGCTATAGCCAGTCCTACAGAATCGATATGCCACTGTATGTCCACCTTAACGACGTCACAGTTACTCACAGTACTTCGCCGGATGACGAGGCATTTGGCTACCTTAAGAGAGTCATAGTTCCTGCTTCCAGCTGCTCCCTTTTCTTTGAATCTATCCTCTCTTTATTTCGTACTGCGGCCTGTCCATGCAGAAGCGAAATGCTGCAACAAGTCCACCTTCACGTTGCCTGAGTTACTCCAACGACGATATCCTCGAGTTTTCAAGTAAATTTCGCAGAGTGACGAGGCATTTGGCTACCTTAAGAGAGTCATAGTTACTCCTGCCGGCTGCTCCCATTTCTTTAGGCCTTTAACATTCTTGCTATGGCCAGTCCTACAGAACCGATATGCCACTGTATGTCCACCTTAACGTCGTCACAGTTACTCACACTACGAGTCTCTCGAGTTTGCAAATGTACTTCGCCGGATGACGAGGCATTTAGCTACGTTAAGAGAGTCATAGTTCCTGCTGCCAGCTGCTCCCTTTTCTTTGAATCTATCCTCTCTTTAGTTCGTACTGCGGCCTGTCCATGCAGAAGCGAAATGCTGCAACAAGTCCACCTTCACGTTGCCTGAGTTACTCCAACGACGATATCCTCGAGTTTTCAAGTAAATTTCGCTGAGTGACGAGGCATTTGGCTACCTTAAGAGACTCTTAGTTACTCCTGCCGGCTGCTCCCATTTCTTTAGGCCTTTAACATTCTTGCTATGGCCAGTCCTACAGAACCGATATGCCACTGTATGTCCACCTTAACGTCGTCACAGTTACTCACACTACGAGTCTCTCGAGTTTGCAAATGTACTTCGCCGGATGACGAGGCATTTAGCTACCTTAAGAGAGTCATAGTTCCTGCTGCCAGCTGCTCCCTTTTCTTTGAATCTATCCTCTCTTTATTTCGTACTGCGGCCTGTCCATGCAGAGGCGAAATGCTGCAACAAGTCCACCTTCACGTTGCCTGAGTTACTCCAACGACGATATCCTCGAGTTTTCAAGTAAATTTCGCAGAGTGACGAGGCATTTGACTACCTTAAGAGAGTCATAGTTACTTCTGCCGGCTGCTCCCATTTCTTTAGGCCTTTAACATTCTTGCTATGGCCAGTCCTACAGAACCGATATGCCACTGTATGTCCACCTTAACGTCGTCACAGTTACTCACACTACGAGTCTCTCGAGTTTGCAAATGTACTTCGCCGGATGACGAGGCATTTAGCTACGTTAAGAGAGTCATAGTTCCTGCTGCCAGCTGCTCCCTTTTCTTTGAATCTATCCTCTCTTTAGTTCGTACTGCGGCCTGTCCATGCAGAAGCGAAATGCTGCAACAAGTCCACCTTCACGTTGCCTGAGTTACTCCAACGACGATATCCTCGAGTTTTCAAGTAAATTTCGCTG
This sequence comes from Schistocerca piceifrons, assembly GCF_021461385.2. Classification (NCBI taxonomy): domain Eukaryota; kingdom Metazoa; phylum Arthropoda; class Insecta; order Orthoptera; family Acrididae; genus Schistocerca; species Schistocerca piceifrons. Next base: position 15,777 of record NW_025728886.1, read on the forward strand.
AGTGACGAGGCATTTGGCTACCTTAAGAGACTCTTAGTTACTCCTGCCGGCCGCTCCCATTTCTTTAGGCCTTTAACATTCTTGCTATGACCAGTCCTACAGAACCGATATGCCACTGTATGTCCACCTTAACGTCGTCACAGTTACTCACACTACGAGTCTCTCGAGTTTGCAAATGTACTTCGCCGGATGACGAGGCATTTGGCTACCTTAAGAGAGTCATAGTTCCTGCTGCCTGCTGCTCCCTTTTCTTTGAATCTATCCTCTCTTTATTTCGTACTGCGGCCTGTCCATGCAGCAGCGAAATCCTGCAACAAGTCCACCTTCACGTTGCCTGAGTTACTCCAACGACGATATCCTCGAGTTTTCAAGTAAATTTCGCTGAGTGACGAGGCATTTGGCTACCTTAAGAGACTCATAGTTACTCCTGCCGGCTGCTCCCATTTCTTTAGGCCTGTAAAATTCTTGCTATGGCCAGTCCTACAGAACCGATATGCCACTGTATGTCCACCTTAACGACGTCACAGTTACTCACACTACGACTCTCTCGAGTTTGCAAATGTACTTCGCCGGATGACGAGGCATTTGGCTACCTTAAGGGAGTCATAGTTCCTGCTGCCAGCTACTCCCTTTTCTTTGAATCTATCCTCTCTTTATTTCGTACTGCGGCCTGTCCATGCAGAAGCGAAATCCTGCAACAAGTCCACCTTCACGTTGCCTGAGTTACTCCAACGACGATATCCTCGAGTTTTCAAGTAAATTTCGCTGAGTGACGAGGCATTTGGCTACCTTAAGAGAGTCATAGTTACTCCTGCCGGCTGCTCCCATTTCTTTAGGCCTTTAACATTCTTGCTATGGCCAGTCCTACAGAACCGATATGCCACTGTATGTCCACCTTAACGTCGTCACAGTTACTCACACTACGAGTCTCTCGAGTTTGCAAATGTACTTCGCCGGATGACGAGGCATTTAGCTACGTTAAGAGAGTCATAGTTCCTGCTGCCAGCTGCTCCCTTTTCTTTGAATCTATCCTCTCTTTAGTTCGTACTGCGGCCTGTCCATGCAGAAGCGAAATGCTGCAACAAGTCCACCTTCACGTTGCCTGAGTTACTCCAACGACGATATCCTCGAGTTTTCAAGTAAATTTCGCTGAGTGACGAGGCATTTGGCTACCTTAAGAGACTCTTAGTTACTCCTGCCGGCTGCTCCCATTTCTTTAGGCCTTTAACATTCTTGCTATGGCCAGTCCTACAGAACCGATATGCCACTGTATGTCCACCTTAACGTCGTCACAGTTACTCACACTACGAGTCTCTCGAGTTTGGAAATGTACTTCGCCGGATGACGAGGCATTAGGCTACCTTAAGAGAGTCATAGTTCCTGCTGCCTGCTGCTCCCTTTTCTTTGAATCTATCCTCTCTTTATTTCGTACTGCGGCCTGTCCATGCAGAAGCGAAATGCTGCAACAAGTCCACCTTCACGTTGCCTGAGTTACTCCAACGACGATATCCTCGAGTTTTCAAGTAAATTTCGCTGAGTGACGAGGCATTTGGCTACCTTAAGAGACTCTTAGTTACTCCTGCCGGCCGCTCCCATTTCTTTAGGCCTTTAACATTCTTGCTATGACCAGTCCTACAGAACCGATATGCCACTGTATGTCCACCTTAACGTCGTCACAGTTACTCACACTACGAGTCTCTCGAGTTTGCAAATGTACTTCGCCGGATGACGAGGCATTTGGCTACCTTAAGAGAGTCATAGTTCCTGCTGCCTGCTGCTCCCTTTTCTTTGAATCTATCCTCTCTTTATTTCGTACTGCGGCCTGTCCATGCAGAAGCGAAATCCTGCAACAAGTCCACCTTCACGTTGCCTGAGTTACTCCAACGACGATATCCTCGAGTTTTCAAGTAAATTTCGCTGAGTGACGAGGCATTTGGCTACCTTAAGAGACTCATAGTTACTCCTGCCGGCTGCTCCCATTTCTTTAGGCCTTTAAAATTCTTGCTATGGCCAGTCCTACAGAACCGATATGCCACTGTATGTCCACCTTAACGACGTCACAGTTACTCACACTACGACTCTCTCGAGTTTGCAAATGTACTTCGCCGGATGACGAGGCATTTGGCTACCTTAAGGGAGTCATAGTTCCTGCTGCCAGCTGCTCCCTTTTCTTTGAATCTATCCTCTCTTTAGTTCGTACTGCGGCCTGTCCATGCAGAAGCGAAATGCTGCAACAAGTCCACCTTCACGTTGCCTGAGTTACTCCAACGACGATATCCTCGAGTTTTCAAGTAAATTTCGCTGAGTGACGAGGCATTTGGCTACCTTAAGAGACTCATAGTTACTCCTGCCGGCTGCTCCCATTTCTTTACGCCTTTAACATTCTTGCTATAGCCAGTCCTACAGAATCGATATGCCACTGTATGTCCACCTTAACGACGTCACAGTTACTCACAGTACTTCGCCGGATGACGAGGCATTTGGCTACCTTAAGAGAGTCATAGTTAGTGCTTCCAGCTGCTCCCTTTCCTTTGAATCTATCCTCTCTTTATTTCGTACTGCGGCCTGTCCATGCAGAAGCGAAATGCTGCAACAAGTCCACCTTCACGTTGCCTGAGTTACGCCAACGACGAAATCCTCGAGTTTTCAAGTAAATTTCGCAGAGTGACGAGGAATTTGGCTACCTTAAGAGAGTCATAGTTACTCCTGCCGGCTGCTCCCATTTCTTTAGGCCTTTAACATTCTTGCTATGGCCAGTCCTACAGAACCGATATGCCACTGTATGTCCACCTTAACGTCGTCACAGTTACTCACACTACGAGTCTCTCGAGTTTGCAAATGTACTTCGCCGGATGACGAGGCATTTGGCTACCTTAAGAGAGTCATAGTTCCTGCTGCCTGCTGCTCCCTTTTCTTTGAATCTATCCTCTCTTTATTTCGTACTGCGGCCTGTCCATGCAGAAGCGAAATCCTGCAACAAGTCCACCTTCACGTTGCCTGAGTTACTCCAACGACGATATCCTCGAGTTTTCAAGTAAATTTCGCAGAGTGACGAGGCATTTGGCTACCTTAAGAGAGTCATAGTTACTCCTGCCGGCTGCTCCCATTTCTTTACGCCTTTAACATTCTTGCTATGGCCAGTCCTACAGAATCGATATGCCACTGTATGTCCACCTTAACAACGTCACAGTTACTCACAGTACTTCGCCGGATGACGAGGCATTTGGCTACCTTAAGAGAGTCATAGTTCCTGCTTCCAGCTGCTCCCTTTTCTTTGAATCTATCCTCTCTTTATTTCGTACTGCGGCCTGTCCATGCAGAAGCGAAATGCTGCAACAAGTCCACCTTCACGTTGCCTGAGTTACGCCAACGACGAAATCCTCGAGTTTTCAAGTAAATTTCGCAGAGTGACGAGGAATTTGGCTACCTTAAGAGAGTCATAGTTACTCCTGCCGGCTGCTCCCATTTCTTTAGGCCTTTAACATTCTTGCTATGGCCAGTCCTACAGAACCGATATGCCACTGTATGTCCACCTTAACGTCGTCACAGTTACTCACACTACGAGTCTCTCGAGTTTGCAAATGTACTTCGCCGGATGACGAGGCATTTGGCTACCTTAAGAGAGTCATAGTTCCTGCTGCCTGCTGCTCCCTTTTCTTTGAATCTATCCTCTCTTTATTTCGTACTGCGGCCTGTCCATGCAGTAGCGAAATCCTGCAACAAGTCCACCTTCACGTTGCCTGAGTTACTCCAACGACGATATCCTCGAGTTTTCAAGTAAATTTCGCTGAGTGACGAGGCATTTGGCTACCTTAAGAGACTCATAGTTACTCCTGCCGGCTGCTCCCATTTCTTTAGGCCTTTAAAATTCTTGCTATGGCCAGTCCTACAGAACCGATATGCCACTGTATGTCCACCTTAACGACGTCACAGTTACTCACACTACGACTCTCTCGAGTTTGCAAATGTACTTCGCCGGATGACGAGGCATTTGGCTACCTTAAGGGAGTCATAGTTCCTGCTGCCAGCTACTCCCTTTTCTTTGAATCTATCCTCTCTTTATTTCGTACTGCGGCCTGTCCATGCAGAAGCAAAATCCTGCAACAAGTCCACCTTCACGTTGCCTGAGTTACTCCAACGACGATATCCTCGAGTTTTCAAGTAAATTTCGCTGAGTGACGAGGCATTTGGCTACCTTAAGAGACTCTTAGTTACTCCTGCCGGCTGCTCCCATTTCTTTAGGCCTTTAACATTCTTGCTATGGCCAGTCCTACAGAACCGATATGCCACTGTATGTCCACCTTAACGTCGTCACAGTTACTCACACTACGAGTCTCTCGAGTTTGCAAATGTACTTCGCCGGATGACGAGGCATTAGGCTACCTTAAGAGAGTCATAGTTCCTGCTGCCTGCTGCTCCCTTTTCTTTGAATCTATCCTCTCTTTATTTCGTACTGCGGCCTGTCCATGCAGAAGCGAAATGCTGCAACAAGTCCACCTTCACGTTGCCTGAGTTACTCCAACGACGATATCCTCGAGTTTTCAAGTAAATTTCGCAGAGTGACGAGGCATTTGACTACCTTAAGAGAGTCATAGTTACTTCTGCCGGCTGCTCCCATTTCTTTAGGCCTTTAAAATTCTTGCTATGGCCAGTCCTACAGAACCGATATGCCACTGTATGTCCACCTTAACGACGTCACAGTTACTCACACTACGACTCTCTCGAGTTTGCAAATGTACTTCGCCGGATGACGAGGCATTTGGCTACCTTAAGGGAGTCATAGTTCCTGCTGCCAGCTACTCCCTTTTCTTTGAATCTATCCTCTCTTTATTTCGTACTGCGGCCTGTCCATGCAGAAGCGAAATCCTGCAACAAGTCCACCTTCACGTTGCCTGAGTTACTCCAACGACGATATCCTCGAGTTTTCAAGTAAATTTCGCTGAGTGACGAGGCATTTGGCTACCTTAAGAGAGTCATAGTTACTCCTGCCGGCTGCTCCCATTTCTTTAGGCCTTTAACATTCTTGCTATGGCCAGTCCTACAGAACCGATATGCCACTGTATGTCCACCTTAACGTCGTCACAGTTACTCACACTACGAGTCTCTCGAGTTTGCAAATGTACTTCGCCGGATGACGAGGCATTTAGCTACGTTAAGAGAGTCATAGTTCCTGCTGCCAGCTGCTCCCTTTTCTTTGAATCTATCCTCTCTTTAGTTCGTACTGCGGCCTGTCCATGCAGAAGCGAAATGCTGCAACAAGTCCACCTTCACGTTGCCTGAGTTACTCCAACGACGATATCCTCGAGTTTTCAAGTAAATTTCGCTGAGTGACGAGGCATTTGGCTACCTTAAGAGACTCATAGTTACTCCTGCCGGCTGCTCCCATTTCTTTAGGCCTTTAAAATTCTTGCTATGGCCAGTCCTACAGAACCGATATGCCACTGTATGTCCACCTTAACGACGTCACAGTTACTCACACTACGACTCTCTCGAGTTTGCAAATGTACTTCGCCGGATGACGAGGCATTTGGCTACCTTAAGGGAGTCATAGTTCCTGCTGCCAGCTACTCCCTTTTCTTTGAATCTATCCTCTCTTTATTTCGTACTGCGGCCTGTCCATGCAGAAGCGAAATCCTGCAACAAGTCCACCTTCACGTTGCCTGAGTTACTCCAACGACGATATCCTCGAGTTTTCAAGTAAATTTCGCTGAGTGACGAAGCATTTGGCTACCTTAAGAGAGTCATAGTTACTCCTGCCGGCTGCTCCCATTTCTTTACGCCTTTAACATTCTTGCTATAGCCAGTCCTACAGAATCGATATGCCACTGTATGTCCACCTTAACGACGTCACAGTTACTCACAGTACTTCGCCGGATGACGAGGCATTTGGCTACCTTAAGAGAGTCATAGTTCCTGCTTCCAGCTGCTCCCTTTTCTTTGAATCTATCCTCTCTTTATTTCGTACTGCGGCCTGTCCATGCAGAAGCGAAATGCTGCAACAAGTCCACCTTCACGGTGCCTGAGTTACTCCAACGACGATATCCTCGAGTTTTCAAGTAAATTTCGCAGAGTGACGAGGCATTTGGCTACCTTAAGAGAGTCATAGTTACTCCTGCCGGCTGCTCCCATTTCTTTAGGCCTTTAACATTCTTGCTATGGCCAGTCCTACAGAACCGATATGCCACTGTATGTCCACCTTAACGTCGTCACAGTTACTCACACTACGAGTCTCTCGAGTTTGCAAATGTACTTCGCCGGATGACGAGGCATTTGGCTACCTTAAGGGAGTCATAGTTCCTGCTGCCAGCTACTCCCTTTTCTTTGAATCTATCCTCTCTTTATTTCGTACTGCGGCCTGTCCATGCAGAAGCGAAATCCTGCAACAAGTCCACCTTCACGTTGCCTGAGTTACTCCAACGACGATATCCTCGAGTTTTCAAGTAAATTTCGCTGAGTGACGAGGCATTTGGCTACCTTAAGAGAGTCATAGTTACTCCTGCCGGCTGCTCCCATTTCTTTAGGCCTTTAACATTCTTGCTATGGCCAGTCCTACAGAACCGATATGCCACTGTATGTCCACCTTAACGTCGTCACAGTTACTCACACTACGAGTCTCTCGAGTTTGCAAATGTACTTCGCCGGATGACGAGGCATTTAGCTACGTTAAGAGAGTCATAGTTCCTGCTGCCAGCTGCTCCCTTTTCTTTGAATCTATCCTCTCTTTAGTTCGTACTGCGGCCTGTCCATGCAGAAGCGAAATGCTGCAACAAGTCCACCTTCACGTTGCCTGAGTTACTCCAACGACGATATCCTCGAGTTTTCAAGTAAATTTCGCTGAGTGACGAGGCATTTGGCTACCTTAAGAGACTCATAGTTACTCCTGCCGGCTGCTCCCATTTCTTTAGGCCTTTAAAATTCTTGCTATGGCCAGTCCTACAGAACCGATATGCCACTGTATGTCCACCTTAACGACGTCACAGTTACTCACACTACGACTCTCTCGAGTTTGCAAATGTACTTCGCCGGATGACGAGGCATTTGGCTACCTTAAGGGAGTCATAGTTCCTGCTGCCAGCTACTCCCTTTTCTTTGAATCTATCCTCTCTTTATTTCGTACTGCGGCCTGTCCATGCAGAAGCGAAATCCTGCAACAAGTCCACCTTCACGTTGCCTGAGTTACTCCAACGACGATATCCTCGAGTTTTCAAGTAAATTTCGCTGAGTGACGAAGCATTTGGCTACCTTAAGAGAGTCATAGTTACTCCTGCCGGCTGCTCCCATTTCTTTACGCCTTTAACATTCTTGCTATAGCCAGTCCTACAGAATCGATATGCCACTGTATGTCCACCTTAACGACGTCACAGTTACTCACAGTACTTCGCCGGATGACGAGGCATTTGGCTACCTTAAGAGAGTCATAGTTCCTGCTTCCAGCTGCTCCCTTTTCTTTGAATCTATCCTCTCTTTATTTCGTACTGCGGCCTGTCCATGCAGAAGCGAAATGCTGCAACAAGTCCACCTTCACGGTGCCTGAGTTACTCCAACGACGATATCCTCGAGTTTTCAAGTAAATTTCGCAGAGTGACGAGGCATTTGGCTACCTTAAGAGAGTCATAGTTACTCCTGCCGGCTGCTCCCATTTCTTTAGGCCTTTAACATTCTTGCTATGGCCAGTCCTACAGAACCGATATGCCACTGTATGTCCACCTTAACGTCGTCACAGTTACTCACACTACGAGTCTCTCGAGTTTGCAAATGTACTTCGCCGGATGACGAGGCATTTAGCTACGTTAAGAGAGTCATAGTTCCTGCTGCCAGCTGCTCCCTTTTCTTTGAATCTATCCTCTCTTTAGTTCGTACTGCGGCCTGTCCATGCAGAAGCGAAATGCTGCAACAAGTCCACCTTCACGTTGCCTGAGTTACTCCAACGACGATATCCTCGAGTTTTCAAGTAAATTTCGCTGAGTGACGAGGCATTTGGCTACCTTAAGAGACTCTTAGTTACTCCTGCCGGCTGCTCCCATTTCTTTAGGCCTTTAACATTCTTGCTATGGCCAGTCCTACAGAACCGATATGCCACTGTATGTCCACCTTAACGTCGTCACAGTTACTCACACTACGAGTCTCTCGAGTTTGCAAATGTACTTCGCCGGATGACGAGGCATTTAGCTACCTTAAGAGAGTCATAGTTCCTGCTGCCAGCTGCTCCCTTTTCTTTGAATCTATCCTCTCTTTATTTCGTACTGCGGCCTGTCCATGCAGAGGCGAAATGCTGCAACAAGTCCACCTTCACGTTGCCTGAGTTACTCCAACGACGATATCCTCGAGTTTTCAAGTAAATTTCGCAGAGTGACGAGGCATTTGACTACCTTAAGAGAGTCATAGTTACTTCTGCCGGCTGCTCCCATTTCTTTAGGCCTTTAACATTCTTGCTATGGCCAGTCCTACAGAACCGATATGCCACTGTATGTCCACCTTAACGTCGTCACAGTTACTCACACTACGAGTCTCTCGAGTTTGCAAATGTACTTCGCCGGATGACGAGGCATTTAGCTACGTTAAGAGAGTCATAGTTCCTGCTGCCAGCTGCTCCCTTTTCTTTGAATCTATCCTCTCTTTAGTTCGTACTGCGGCCTGTCCATGCAGAAGCGAAATGCTGCAACAAGTCCACCTTCACGTTGCCTGAGTTACTCCAACGACGATATCCTCGAGTTTTCAAGTAAATTTCGCTGAGTGACGAGGCATTTGGCTACCTTAAGAGACTCTTAGTTACTCCTGCCGGCTGCTCCCATTTCTTTAGGCCTTTAACATTCTTGCTATGGCCAGTCCTACAGAACCGATATGCCACTGTATGTCCACCTTAACGTCGTCACAGTTACTCACACTACGAGTCTCTCGAGTTTGCAAATGTACTTCGCCGGATGACGAGGCATTTAGCTACCTTAAGAGAGTCATAGTTCCTGCTGCCAGCTGCTCCCTTTTCTTTGAATCTATCCTCTCTTTATTTCGTACTGCGGCCTGTCCATGCAGAGGCGAAATGCTGCAACAAGTCCACCTTCACGTTGCCTGAGTTACTCCAACGACGATATCCTCGAGTTTTCAAGTAAATTTCGCAGAGTGACGAGGCATTTGACTACCTTAAGAGAGTCATAGTTACTTCTGCCGGCTGCTCCCATTTCTTTAGGCCTTTAACATTCTTGCTATGGCCAGTCCTACAGAACCGATATGCCACTGTATGTCCACCTTAACGTCGTCACAGTTACTCACACTACGAGTCTCTCGAGTTTGCAAATGTACTTCGCCGGATGACGAGGCATTTAGCTACGTTAAGAGAGTCATAGTTCCTGCTGCCAGCTGCTCCCTTTTCTTTGAATCTATCCTCTCTTTAGTTCGTACTGCGGCCTGTCCATGCAGAAGCGAAATGCTGCAACAAGTCCACCTTCACGTTGCCTGAGTTACTCCAACGACGATATCCTCGAGTTTTCAAGTAAATTTCGCTGAGTGACGAGGCATTTGGCTACCTTAAGAGACTCTTAGTTACTCCTGCCGGCCGCTCCCATTTCTTTAGGCCTTTAACATTCTTGCTATGACCAGTCCTACAGAACCGATATGCCACTGTATGTCCACCTTAACGTCGTCACAGTTACTCACACTACGAGTCTCTCGAGTTTGCAAATGTACTTCGCCGGATGACGAGGCATTTGGCTACCTTAAGAGAGTCATAGTTCCTGCTGCCTGCTGCTCCCTTTTCTTTGAATCTATCCTCTCTTTATTTCGTACTGCGGCCTGTCCATGCAGAAGCGAAATCCTGCAACAAGTCCACCTTCACGTTGCCTGAGTTACTCCAACGACGATATCCTCGAGTTTTCAAGTAAATTTCGCTGAGTGACGAGGCATTTGGCTACCTTAAGAGACTCATAGTTACTCCTGCCGGCTGCTCCCATTTCTTTAGGCCTGTAAAATTCTTGCTATGGCCAGTCCTACAGAACCGATATGCCACTGTATGTCCACCTTAACGACGTCACAGTTACTCACACTACGACTCTCTCGAGTTTGCAAATGTACTTCGCCGGATGACGAGGCATTTGGCTACCTTAAGGGAGTCATAGTTCCTGCTGCCAGCTACTCCCTTTTCTTTGAATCTATCCTCTCTTTATTTCGTACTGCGGCCTGTCCATGCAGAAGCGAAATCCTGCAACAAGTCCACCTTCACGTTGCCTGAGTTACTCCAACGACGATATCCTCGAGTTTTCAAGTAAATTTCGCTGAGTGACGAGGCATTTGGCTACCTTAAGAGAGTCATAGTTACTCCTGCCGGCTGCTCCCATTTCTTTAGGCCTTTAACATTCTTGCTATGGCCAGTCCTACAGAACCGATATGCCACTGTATGTCCACCTTAACGTCGTCACAGTTACTCACACTACGAGTCTCTCGAGTTTGCAAATGTACTTCGCCGGATGACGAGGCATTTAGCTACGTTAAGAGAGTCATAGTTCCTGCTGCCAGCTGCTCCCTTTTCTTTGAATCTATCCTCTCTTTAGTTCGTACTGCGGCCTGTCCATGCAGAAGCGAAATGCTGCAACAAGTCCACCTTCACGTTGCCTGAGTTACTCCAACGACGATATCCTCGAGTTTTCAAGTAAATTTCGCTGAGTGACGAGGCATTTGGCTACCTTAAGAGACTCTTAGTTACTCCTGCCGGCTGCTCCCATTTCTTTAGGCCTTTAACATTCTTGCTATGGCCAGTCCTACAGAACCGATATGCCACTGTATGTCCACCTTAACGTCGTCACAGTTACTCACACTACGAGTCTCTCGAGTTTGCAAATGTACTTCGCCGGATGACGAGGCATTTAGCTACGTTAAGAGAGTCATAGTTCCTGCTGCCAGCTGCTCCCTTTTCTTTGAATCTATCCTCTCTTTAGTTCGTACTGCGGCCTGTCCATGCAGAAGCGAAATGCTGCAACAAGTCCACCTTCACGTTGCCTGAGTTACTCCAACGACGATATCCTCGAGTTTTCAAGTAAATTTCGCTGAGTGACGAGGCATTTGGCTACCTTAAGAGACTCATAGTTACTCCTGCCGGCTGCTCCCATTTCTTTAGGCCTTTAAAATTCTTGCTATGGCCAGTCCTACAGAACCGATATGCCACTGTATGTCCACCTTAACGACGTCACAGTTACTCACACTACGACTCTCTCGAGTTTGCAAATGTACTTCGCCGGATGACGAGGCATTTGGCTACCTTAAGGGAGTCATAGTTCCTGCTGCCAGCTACTCCCTTTTCTTTGAATCTATCCTCTCTTTATTTCGTACTGCGGCCTGTCCATGCAGAAGCGAAATCCTGCAACAAGTCCACCTTCACGTTGCCTGAGTTACTCCAACGACGATATCCTCGAGTTTTCAAGTAAATTTCGCTGAGTGACGAAGCATTTGGCTACCTTAAGAGAGTCATAGTTACTCCTGCCGGCTGCTCCCATTTCTTTACGCCTTTAACATTCTTGCTATAGCCAGTCCTACAGAATCGATATGCCACTGTATGTCCACCTTAACGACGTCACAGTTACTCACAGTACTTCGCCGGATGACGAGGCATTTGGCTACCTTAAGAGAGTCATAGTTCCTGCTTGCAGCTGCTCCCTTTTCTTTGAATCTATCCTCTCTTTATTTCGTACTGCGGCCTGTCCATGCAGAAGCGAAATGCTGCAACAAGTCCACCTTCACGTTGCCTGAGTTACTCCAACGACGATATCCTCGAGTTTTCAAGTAAATTTCGCAGAGTGACGAGGCATTTGGCTACCTTAAGAGAGTCATAGTTACTCCTGCCGGCTGCTCCCATTTCTTTAGGCCTTTAACATTCTTGCTATGGCCAGTCCTACAGAACCGATATGCCACTGTATGTCCACCTTAACGTCGTCACAGTTACTCACACTACGAGTCTCTCGAGTTTGCAAATGTACTTCGCCGGATGACGAGGCATTTAGCTACGTTAAGAGAGTCATAGTTCCTGCTGCCAGCTGCTCCCTTTTCTTTGAATCTATCCTCTCTTTAGTTCGTACTGCGGCCTGTCCATGCAGAAGCGAAATGCTGCAACAAGTCCACCTTCACGTTGCCTGAGTTACTCCAACGACGATATCCTCGAGTTTTCAAGTAAATTTCGCTGAGTGACGAGGCATTTGGCTACCTTAAGAGACTCTTAGTTACTCCTGCCGGCTGCTCCCATTTCTTTAGGCCTTTAACATTCTTGCTATGGCCAGTCCTACAGAACCGATATGCCACTGTATGTCCACCTTAACGTCGTCACAGTTACTCACACTACGAGTCCCTCGAGTTTGCAAATGTACTTCGCCGGATGACGAGGCATTTAGCTACCTTAAGAGAGTCATAGTTCCTGCTGCCAGCTGCTCCCTTTTCTTTGAATCTATCCTCTCTTTATTTCGTACTGCGGCCTGTCCATGCAGAGGCGAAATGCTGCAACAAGTCCACCTTCACGTTGCCTGAGTTACTCCAACGACGATATCCTCGAGTTTTCAAGTAAATTTCGCAGAGTGACGAGGCATTTGACAACCTTAAGAGAGTCATAGTTACTTCTGCCGGCTGCTCCCATTTCTTTAGGCCTTTAACATTCTTGCTATGGCCAGTCCTACAGAACCGATATGCCACTGTATGTCCACCTTAACGTCGTCACAGTTACTCACACTACGAGTCTCTCGAGTTTGCAAATGTACTTCGCCGGATGACGAGGCATTTAGCTACGTTAAGAGAGTCATAGTTCCTGCTGCCAGCTGCTCCCTTTTCTTTGAATCTATCCTCTCTTTAGTTCGTACTGCGGCCTGTCCATGCAGAAGCGAAATGCTGCAACAAGTCCACCTTCACGTTGCCTGAGTTACTCCAACGACGATATCCTCGAGTTTTCAAGTAAATTTCGCTGAGTGACGAGGCATTTGGCTACCTTAAGAGACTCTTAGTTACTCCTGCCGGCCGCTCCCATTTCTTTAGGCCTTTAACATTCTTGCTATGACCAGTCCTACAGAACCGATATGCCACTGTATGTCCACCTTAACGTCGTCACAGTTACTCACACTACGAGTCTCTCGAGTTTGCAAATGTACTTCGCCGGATGACGAGGCATTTGGCTACCTTAAGAGAGTCATAGTTCCTGCTGCCTGCTGCTCCCTTTTCTTTGAATCTATCCTCTCTTTATTTCGTACTGCGGCCTGTCCATGCAGCAGCGAAATCCTGCAACAAGTCCACCTTCACGTTGCCTGAGTTACTCCAACGACGATATCCTCGAGTTTTCAAGTAAATTTCGCTGAGTGACGAGGCATTTGGCTACCTTAAGAGACTCATAGTTACTCCTGCCGGCTGCTCCCATTTCTTTAGGCCTGTAAAATTCTTGCTATGGCCAGTCCTACAGAACCGATATGCCACTGTATGTCCACCTTAACGACGTCACAGTTACTCACACTACGACTCTCTCGAGTTTGCAAATGTACTTCGCCGGATGACGAGGCATTTGGCTACCTTAAGGGAGTCATAGTTCCTGCTGCCAGCTACTCCCTTTTCTTTGAATCTATCCTCTCTTTATTTCGTACTGCGGCCTGTCCATGCAGAAGCGAAATCCTGCAACAAGTCCACCTTCACGTTGCCTGAGTTACTCCAACGACGATATCCTCGAGTTTTCAAGTAAATTTCGCTGAGTGACGAGGCATTTGGCTACCTTAAGAGAGTCATAGTTACTCCTGCCGGCTGCTCCCATTTCTTTAGGCCTTTAACATTCTTGCTATGGCCAGTCCTACAGAACCGATATGCCACTGTATGTCCACCTTAACGTCGTCACAGTTACTCACACTACGAGTCTCTCGAGTTTGCAAATGTACTTCGCCGGATGACGAGGCATTTAGCTACGTTAAGAGAGTCATAGTTCCTGCTGCCAGCTGCTCCCTTTTCTTTGAATCTATCCTCTCTTTAGTTCGTACTGCGGCCTGTCCATGCAGAAGCGAAATGCTGCAACAAGTCCACCTTCACGTTGCCTGAGTTACTCCAACGACGATATCCTCGAGTTTTCAAGTAAATTTCGCTGAGTGACGAGGCATTTGGCTACCTTAAGAGACTCTTAGTTACTCCTGCCGGCTGCTCCCATTTCTTTAGGCCTTTAACATTCTTGCTATGGCCAGTCCTACAGAACCGATATGCCACTGTATGTCCACCTTAACGTCGTCACAGTTACTCACACTACGAGTCTCTCGAGTTTGGAAATGTACTTCGCCGGATGACGAGGCATTAGGCTACCTTAAGAGAGTCATAGTTCCTGCTGCCTGCTGCTCCCTTTTCTTTGAATCTATCCTCTCTTTATTTCGTACTGCGGCCTGTCCATGCAGAAGCGAAATGCTGCAACAAGTCCACCTTCACGTTGCCTGAGTTACTCCAACGACGATATCCTCGAGTTTTCAAGTAAATTTCGCTGAGTGACGAGGCATTTGGCTACCTTAAGAGACTCTTAGTTACTCCTGCCGGCCGCTCCCATTTCTTTAGGCCTTTAACATTCTTGCTATGACCAGTCCTACAGAACCGATATGCCACTGTATGTCCACCTTAACGTCGTCACAGTTACTCACACTACGAGTCTCTCGAGTTTGCAAATGTACTTCGCCGGATGACGAGGCATTTGGCTACCTTAAGAGAGTCATAGTTCCTGCTGCCTGCTGCTCCCTTTTCTTTGAATCTATCCTCTCTTTATTTCGTACTGCGGCCTGTCCATGCAGAAGCGAAATCCTGCAACAAGTCCACCTTCACGTTGCCTGAGTTACTCCAACGACGATATCCTCGAGTTTTCAAGTAAATTTCGCTGAGTGACGAGGCATTTGGCTACCTTAAGAGACTCATAGTTACTCCTGCCGGCTGCTCCCATTTCTTTAGGCCTTTAAAATTCTTGCTATGGCCAGTCCTACAGAACCGATATGCCACTGTATGTCCACCTTAACGACGTCACAGTTACTCACACTACGACTCTCTCGAGTTTGCAAATGTACTTCGCCGGATGACGAGGCATTTGGCTACCTTAAGGGAGTCATAGTTCCTGCTGCCAGCTGCTCCCTTTTCTTTGAATCTATCCTCTCTTTAGTTCGTACTGCGGCCTGTCCATGCAGAAGCGAAATGCTGCAACAAGTCCACCTTCACGTTGCCTGAGTTACTCCAACGACGATATCCTCGAGTTTTCAAGTAAATTTCGCTGAGTGACGAGGCATTTGGCTACCTTAAGAGACTCATAGTTACTCCTGCCGGCTGCTCCCATTTCTTTACGCCTTTAACATTCTTGCTATAGCCAGTCCTACAGAATCGATATGCCACTGTATGTCCACCTTAACGACGTCACAGTTACTCACAGTACTTCGCCGGATGACGAGGCATTTGGCTACCTTAAGAGAGTCATAGTTCCTGCTTCCAGCTGCTCCCTTTTCTTTGAATCTATCCTCTCTTTATTTCGTACTGCGGCCTGTCCATGCAGAAGCGAAATGCTGCAACAAGTCCACCTTCACGTTGCCTGAGTTACTCCAACGACGATATCCTCGAGTTTTCAAGTAAATTTCGCAGAGTGACGAGGCATTTGTCTACCTTAAGAGAGTCATAGTTACTCCTGCCGGCTGCTCCCATTTCTTTAGGCCTTTAACATTCTTGCTATGGCCAGTCCTACAGAACCGATATGCCACTGTATGTCCACCTTAACGTCGTCACAGTTACTCACACTACGAGTCTCTCGAGTTTGCAAATGTACTTCGCCGGATGACGAGGCATTTAGCTACGTTAAGGGAGTCATAGTTCCTGCTGCCAGCTGCTCCCTTTTCTTTGAATCTATCCTCTCTTTAGTTCGTACTGCGGCCTGTCCATGCAGAAGCGAAATGCTGCAACAAGTCCACCTTCACGTTGCCTGAGTTACTCCAACGACGATATCCTCGAGTTTTCAAGTAAATTTCGCTGAGTGACGAGGCATTTGGCTACCTTAAGAGACTCTTAGTTACTCCTGCCGGCTGCTCCCATTTCTTTAGGCCTTTAACATTCTTGCTATGGCCAGTCCTACAGAACCGATATGCCACTGTATGTCCACCTTAACGTCGTCACAGTTACTCACACTACGAGTCTCTCGAGTTTGCAAATGTACTTCGCCGGATGACGAGGCATTAGGCTACCTTAAGAGAGTCATAGTTCCTGCTGCCTGCTGCTCCCTTTTCTTTGAATCTATCCTCTCTTTATTTCGTACTGCGGCCTGTCCATGCAGAAGCGAAATGCTGCAACAAGTCCACCTTCACGTTGCCTGAGTTACTCCAACGACGATATCCTCGAGTTTTCAAGTAAATTTCGCAGAGTGACGAGGCATTTGACTACCTTAAGAGAGTCATAGTTACTTCTGCCGGCTGCTCCCATTTCTTTAGGCCTTTAACATTCTTGCTATGGCCAGTCCTACAGAACCGATATGCCACTGTATGTCCACCTTAACGTCGTCACAGTTACTCACACTACGAGTCTCTCGAGTTTGCAAATGTACTTCGCCGGATGACGAGGCATTTAGCTACCTTAAGAGAGTCATAGTTCCTGCTGCCAGCTGCTCCCTTTTCTTTGAATCTATCCTCTCTTTATTTCGTACTGCGGCCTGTCCATGCAGAGGCGAAATGCTGCAACAAGTCCACCTTCACGTTGCCTGAGTTACTCCAACGACGATATCCTCGAGTTTTCAAGTAAATTTCGCAGAGTGACGAGGCATTTGACTACCTTAAGAGAGTCATAGTTACTTCTGCCGGCTGCTCCCATTTCTTTAGGCCTTTAACATTCTTGCTATGGCCAGTCCTACAGAACCGATATGCCACTGTATGTCCACCTTAACGTCGTCACAGTTACTCACACTACGAGTCTCTCGAGTTTGCAAATGTACTTCGCCGGATGACGAGGCATTTAGCTACCTTAAGGGAGTCATAGTTCCTGCTGCCAGCTGCTCCCTTTTCTTTGAATCTATCCTCTCTTTAGTTCGTACTGCGGCCTGTCCATGCAGAAGCGAAATGCTGCAACAAGTTCACCTTCACGTTGCCTGAGTTACTCCAACGACGATATCCTCGAGTTTTCAAGTAAATTTCGCTGAGTGACGAGGCATTTGGCTACCTTAAGAGACTCTTAGTTACTCCTGCCGGCTGCTCCCATTTCTTTAGGCCTTTAACATTCTTGCTATGGCCAGTCCTACAGAACCGATATGCCACTGTATGTCCACCTTAACGTCGTCACAGTTACTCACACTACGAGTCTCTCGAGTTTGCAAATGTACTTCGCCGGATGACGAGGCATTAGGCTACCTTAAGAGAGTCATAGTTCCTGCTGCCTGCTGCTCCCTTTTCTTTGAATCTATCCTCTCTTTATTTCGTACTGCGGCCTGTCCATGCAGAAGCGAAATGCTGCAACAAGTCCACCTTCACGTTGCCTGAGTTACTCCAACGACGATATCCTCGAGTTTTCAAGTAAATTTCGCAGAGTGACGAGGCATTTGACTACCTTAAGAGAGTCATAGTTACTTCTGCCGGCTGCTCCCATTTCTTTAGGCCTTTAACATTCTTGCTATGGCCAGTCCTACAGAACCGATATGCCACTGTATGTCCACCTTAACGTCGTCACAGTTACTCACACTACGAGTCTCTCGAGTTTGCAAATGTACTTCGCCGGATGACGAGGCATTTAGCTACCTTAAGAGAGTCATAGTTCCTGCTGCCAGCTGCTCCCTTTTCTTTGAATCTATCCTCTCTTTATTTCGTACTGCGGCCTGTCCATGCAGAGGCGAAATGCTGCAACAAGTCCACCTTCACGTTGCCTGAGTTACTCCAACGACGATATCCTCGAGTTTTCAAGTAAATTTCGCAGAGTGACGAGGCATTTGACTACCTTAAGAGAGTCATAGTTACTTCTGCCGGCTGCTCCCATTTCTTTAGGCCTTTAACATTCTTGCTATGGCCAGTCCTACAGAACCGATATGCCACTGTATGTCCACCTTAACGTCGTCACAGTTACTCACACTACGAGTCTCTCGAGTTTGCAAATGTACTTCGCCGGATGACGAGGCATTTAGCTACCTTAAGAGAGTCATAGTTCCTGCTGCCAGCTGCTCCCTTTTCTTTGAATCTATCCTCTCTTTAGTTCGTACTGCGGCCTGTCCATGCAGAAGCGAAATGCTGCAACAAGTCCACCTTCACGTTGCCTGAGTTACTCCAACGACGATATCCTCGAGTTTTCAAGTAAATTTCGCTGAGTGACGAGGCATTTGGCTACCTTAAGAGACTCTTAGTTACTCCTGCCGGCTGCTCCCATTTCTTTAGGCCTTTAACATTCTTGCTATGGCCAGTCCTACAGAACCGATATGCCACTGTATGTCCACCTTAACGTCGTCACAGTTACTCACACTACGAGTCTCTCGAGTTTGCAAATGTACTTCGCCGGATGACGAGGCATTAGGCTACCTTAAGAGAGTCATAGTTCCTGCTGCCTGCTGCTCCCTTTTCTTTGAATCTATCCTCTCTTTATTTCGTACTGCGGCCTGTCCATGCAGAAGCGAAATGCTGCAACAAGTCCACCTTCACGTTGCCTGAGTTACTCCAACGACGATATCCTCGAGTTTTCAAGTAAATTTCGCAGAGTGACGAGGCATTTGACTACCTTAAGAGAGTCATAGTTACTTCTGCCGGCTGCTCCCATTTCTTTAGGCCTTTAACATTCTTGCTATGGCCAGTCCTACAGAACCGATATGCCACTGTATGTCCACCTTAACGTCGTCACAGTTACTCACACTACGAGTCTCTCGAGTTTGCAAATGTACTTCGCCGGATGACGAGGCATTTAGCTACCTTAAGAGAGTCATAGTTCCTGCTGCCAGCTGCTCCCTTTTCTTTGAATCTATCCTCTCTTTATTTCGTACTGCGGCCTGTCCATGCAGAGGCGAAATGCTGCAACAAGTCCACCTTCACGTTGCCTGAGTTACTCCAACGACGATATCCTCGAGTTTTCAAGTAAATTTCGCAGAGTGACGAGGCATTTGACTACCTTAAGAGAGTCATAGTTACTCCTGCCGGCTGCTCCCATTTCTTTAGGCCTTTAACATTCTTGCTATGGCCAGTCCTACAGAACCGATATGCCACTGTATGTCCACCTTAACGTCGTCACAGTTACTCACACTACGAGTCTCTCGAGTTTGCAAATGTACTTCGCCGGATGACGAGGCATTTAGCTACGTTAAGAGAGTCATAGTTCCTGCTGCCAGCTGCTCCCTTTTCTTTGAATCTATCCTCTCTTTAGTTCGTACTGCGGCCTGTCCATGCAGAAGCGAAATGCTGCAACAAGTCCACCTTCACGTTGCCTGAGTTACTCCAACGACGATATCCTCGAGTTTTCAAGTAAATTTCGCTGAGTGACGAGGCATTTGGCTACCTTAAGAGACTCTTAGTTACTCCTGCCGGCTGCTCCCATTTCTTTAGGCCTTTAACATTCTTGCTATGGCCAGTCCTACAGAACCGATATGCCACTGTATGTCCACCTTAACGTCGTCACAGTTACTCACACTACGAGTCTCTCGAGTTTGCAAATGTACTTCGCCGGATGACGAGGCATTAGGCTACCTTAAGAGAGTCATAGTTCCTGCTGCCTGCTGCTCCCTTTTCTTTGAATCTATCCTCTCTTTATTTCGTACTGCGGCCTGTCCATGCAGAAGCGAAATGCTGCAACAAGTCCACCTTCACGTTGCCTGAGTTACTCCAACGACGATATCCTCGAGTTTTCAAGTAAATTTCGCAGAGTGACGAGGCATTTGACTACCTTAAGAGAGTCATAGTTACTTCTGCCGGCTGCTCCCATTTCTTTAGGCCTTTAACATTCTTGCTATGGCCAGTCCTACAGAACCGATATGCCACTGTATGTCCACCTTAACGTCGTCACAGTTACTCACACTACGAGTCTCTCGAGTTTGCAAATGTACTTCGCCGGATGACGAGGCATTTAGCTACCTTAAGAGAGTCATAGTTCCTGCTGCCAGCTGCTCCCTTTTCTTTGAATCTATCCTCTCTTTATTTCGTACTGCGGCCTGTCCATGCAGAGGCGAAATGCTGCAACAAGTCCACCTTCACGTTGCCTGAGTTACTCCAACGACGATATCCTCGAGTTTTCAAGTAAATTTCGCAGAGTGACGAGGCATTTGACTACCTTAAGAGAGTCATAGTTACTTCTGCCGGCTGCTCCCATTTCTTTAGGCCTTTAACATTCTTGCTATGGCCAGTCCTACAGAACCGATATGCCACTGTATGTCCACCTTAACGTCGTCACAGTTACTCACACTACGAGTCTCTCGAGTTTGCAAATGTACTTCGCCGGATGACGAGGCATTTAGCTACGTTAAGAGAGTCATAGTTCCTGCTGCCAGCTGCTCCCTTTTCTTTGAATCTATCCTCTCTTTAGTTCGTACTGCGGCCTGTCCATGCAGAAGCGAAATGCTGCAACAAGTCCACCTTCACGTTGCCTGAGTTACTCCAACGACGATATCCTCGAGTTTTCAAGTAAATTTCGCTGAGTGACGAGGCATTTGGCTACCTTAAGAGACTCTTAGTTACTCCTGCCGGCCGCTCCCATTTCTTTAGGCCTTTAACATTCTTGCTATGACCAGTCCTACAGAACCGATATGCCACTGTATGTCCACCTTAACGTCGTCACAGTTACTCACACTACGAGTCTCTCGAGTTTGCAAATGTACTTCGCCGGATGACGAGGCATTTGGCTACCTTAAGAGAGTCATAGTTCCTGCTGCCTGCTGCTCCCTTTTCTTTGAATCTATCCTCTCTTTATTTCGTACTGCGGCCTGTCCATGCAGAAGCGAAATCCTGCAACAAGTCCACCTTCACGTTGCCTGAGTTACTCCAACGACGATATCCTCGAGTTTTCAAGTAAATTTCGCAGAGTGACGAGGCATTTGTCTACCTTAAGAGAGTCATAGTTACTCCTGCCGGCTGCTCCCATTTCTTTAGGCCTTTAACATTCTTGCTATGGCCAGTCCTACAGAACCGATATGCCACTGTATGTCCACCTTAACGTCGTCACAGTTACTCACAGTACTTCGCCGGATGACGAGGCATTTGGCTACCTTAAGAGAGTCATAGTTCCTGCTGCCAGCTGCTCCCTTTTCTTTGAATCTATCCTCTCTTTAGTTCGTACTGCGGCCTGTCCATGCAGAAGCGAAATGCTGCAACAAGTCCACCTTCACGTTGCCTGAGTTACTCCAACGACGATATCCTCGAGTTTTCAAGTAAATTTCGCTGAGTGACGAGGCATTTGGCTACCTTAAGAGACTCTTAGTTACTCCTGCCGGCTGCTCCCATTTCTTTAGGCCTTTAACATTCTTGCTATGGCCAGTCCTACAGAACCGATATGCCACTGTATGTCCACCTTAACGTCGTCACAGTTACTCACACTACGAGTCTCTCGAGTTTGCAAATGTACTTCGCCGGATGACGAGGCATTAGGCTACCTTAAGAGAGTCATAGTTCCTGCTGCCTGCTGCTCCCTTTTCTTTGAATCTATCCTCTCTTTATTTCGTACTGCGGCCTGTCCATGCAGAAGCGAAATGCTGCAACAAGTCCACCTTCACGTTGCCTGAGTTACTCCAACGACGATATCCTCGAGTTTTCAAGTAAATTTCGCAGAGTGACGAGGCATTTGACTACCTTAAGAGAGTCATAGTTACTTCTGCCGGCTGCTCCCATTTCTTTAGGCCTTTAACATTCTTGCTATGGCCAGTCCTACAGAACCGATATGCCACTGTATGTCCACCTTAACGTCGTCACAGTTACTCACACTACGAGTCTCTCGAGTTTGCAAATGTACTTCGCCGGATGACGAGGCATTTAGCTACCTTAAGAGAGTCATAGTTCCTGCTGCCAGCTGCTCCCTTTTCTTTGAATCTATCCTCTCTTTATTTCGTACTGCGGCCTGTCCATGCAGAGGCGAAATGCTGCAACAAGTCCACCTTCACGTTGCCTGAGTTACTCCAACGACGATATCCTCGAGTTTTCAAGTAAATTTCGCAGAGTGACGAGGCATTTGACAACCTTAAGAGAGTCATAGTTACTCCTGCCGGCTGCTCCCATTTCTTTAGGCCTTTAACATTCTTGCTATGGCCAGTCCTACAGAACCGATATGCCACTGTATGTCCACCTTAACGTCGTCACAGTTACTCACACTACGAGTCTCTCGAGTTTGCAAATGTACTTCGCCGGATGACGAGGCATTTAGCTACGTTAAGAGAGTCATAGTTCCTGCTGCCAGCTGCTCCCTTTTCTTTGAATCTATCCTCTCTTTAGTTCGTACTGCGGCCTGTCCATGCAGAAGCGAAATGCTGCAACAAGTCCACCTTCACGTTGCCTGAGTTACTCCAACGACGATATCCTCGAGTTTTCAAGTAAATTTCGCTGAGTGACGAGGCATTTGGCTACCTTAAGAGACTCTTAGTTACTCCTGCCGGCTGCTCCCATTTCTTTAGGCCTTTAACATTCTTGCTATGGCCAGTCCTACAGAACCGATATGCCACTGTATGTCCACCTTAACGTCGTCACAGTTACTCACACTACGAGTCTCTCGAGTTTGCAAATGTACTTCGCCGGATGACGAGGCATTAGGCTACCTTAAGAGAGTCATAGTTCCTGCTGCCTGCTGCTCCCTTTTCTTTGAATCTATCCTCTCTTTATTTCGTACTGCGGCCTGTCCATGCAGAAGCGAAATGCTGCAACAAGTCCACCTTCACGTTGCCTGAGTTACTCCAACGACGATATCCTCGAGTTTTCAAGTAAATTTCGCAGAGTGACGAGGCATTTGACTACCTTAAGAGAGTCATAGTTACTTCTGCCGGCTGCTCCCATTTCTTTAGGCCTTTAACATTCTTGCTATGGCCAGTCCTACAGAACCGATATGCCACTGTATGTCCACCTTAACGTCGTCACAGTTACTCACACTACGAGTCTCTCGAGTTTGCAAATGTACTTCGCCGGATGACGAGGCATTTAGCTACCTTAAGAGAGTCATAGTTCCTGCTGCCAGCTGCTCCCTTTTCTTTGAATCTATCCTCTCTTTATTTCGTACTGCGGCCTGTCCATGCAGAGGCGAAATGCTGCAACAAGTCCACCTTCACGTTGCCTGAGTTACTCCAACGACGATATCCTCGAGTTTTCAAGTAAATTTCGCAGAGTGACGAGGCATTTGACTACCTTAAGAGAGTCATAGTTACTTCTGCCGGCTGCTCCCATTTCTTTAGGCCTTTAACATTCTTGCTATGGCCAGTCCTACAGAACCGATATGCCACTGTATGTCCACCTTAACGTCGTCACAGTTACTCACACTACGAGTCTCTCGAGTTTGCAAATGTACTTCGCCGGATGACGAGGCATTTAGCTACGTTAAGAGAGTCATAGTTCCTGCTGCCAGCTGCTCCCTTTTCTTTGAATCTATCCTCTCTTTAGTTCGTACTGCGGCCTGTCCATGCAGAAGCGAAATGCTGCAACAAGTCCACCTTCACGTTGCCTGAGTTACTCCAACGACGATATCCTCGAGTTTTCAAGTAAATTTCGCTGAGTGACGAGGCATTTGGCTACCTTAAGAGACTCTTAGTTACTCCTGCCGGCCGCTCCCATTTCTTTAGGCCTTTAACATTCTTGCTATGACCAGTCCTACAGAACCGATATGCCACTGTATGTCCACCTTAACGTCGTCACAGTTACTCACACTACGAGTCTCTCGAGTTTGCAAATGTACTTCGCCGGATGACGAGGCATTTGGCTACCTTAAGAGAGTCATAGTTCCTGCTGCCTGCTGCTCCCTTTTCTTTGAATCTATCCTCTCTTTATTTCGTACTGCGGCCTGTCCATGCAGAAGCGAAATCCTGCAACAAGTCCACCTTCACGTTGCCTGAGTTACTCCAACGACGATATCCTCGAGTTTTCAAGTAAATTTCGCAGAGTGACGAGGCATTTGTCTACCTTAAGAGAGTCATAGTTACTCCTGCCGGCTGCTCCCATTTCTTTAGGCCTTTAACATTCTTGCTATGGCCAGTCCTACAGAACCGATATGCCACTGTATGTCCACCTTAACGTCGTCACAGTTACTCACAGTACTTCGCCGGATGACGAGGCATTTGGCTACCTTAAGAGAGTCATAGTTCCTGCTTCCAGCTGCTCCCTTTTCTTTGAATCTATCCTCTCTTTATTTCGTACTGCGGCCTGTCCATGCAGAAGCGAAATGCTGCAACAAGTCCACCTTCACGTTGCCTGAGTTACTCCAACGACGATATCCTCGAGTTTTCAAGTAAATTTCGCAGAGTGACGAGGCATTTGTCTACCTTAAGAGAGTCATAGTTACTCCTGCCGGCTGCTCCCATTTCTTTAGGCCTTTAACATTCTTGCTATGGCCAGTCCTACAGAACCGATATGCCACTGTATGTCCACCTTAACGTCGTCACAGTTACTCACACTACGAGTCTCTCGAGTTTGCAAATGTACTTCGCCGGATGACGAGGCATTTAGCTACGTTAAGAGAGTCATAGTTCCTGCTGCCAGCTGCTCCCTTTTCTTTGAATCTATCCTCTCTTTAGTTCGTACTGCGGCCTGTCCATGCAGAAGCGAAATGCTGCAACAAGTCCACCTTCACGTTGCCTGAGTTACTCCAACGACGATATCCTCGAGTTTTCAAGTAAATTTCGCTGAGTGACGAGGCATTTGGCTACCTTAAGAGACTCTTAGTTACTCCTGCCGGCTGCTCCCATTTCTTTAGGCCTTTAACATTCTTGCTATGGCCAGTCCTACAGAACCGATATGCCACTGTATGTCCACCTTAACGTCGTCACAGTTACTCACACTACGAGTCTCTCGAGTTTGCAAATGTACTTCGCCGGATGACGAGGCATTAGGCTACCTTAAGAGAGTCATAGTTCCTGCTGCCTGCTGCTCCCTTTTCTTTGAATCTATCCTCTCTTTATTTCGTACTGCGGCCTGTCCATGCAGAAGCGAAATGCTGCAACAAGTCCACCTTCACGTTGCCTGAGTTACTCCAACGACGATATCCTCGAGTTTTCAAGTAAATTTCGCAGAGTGACGAGGCATTTGACTACCTTAAGAGAGTCATAGTTACTTCTGCCGGCTGCTCCCATTTCTTTAGGCCTTTAACATTCTTGCTATGGCCAGTCCTACAGAACCGATATGCCACTGTATGTCCACCTTAACGTCGTCACAGTTACTCACACTACGAGTCTCTCGAGTTTGCAAATGTACTTCGCCGGATGACGAGGCATTTAGCTACCTTAAGAGAGTCATAGTTCCTGCTGCCAGCTGCTCCCTTTTCTTTGAATCTATCCTCTCTTTATTTCGTACTGCGGCCTGTCCATGCAGAGGCGAAATGCTGCAACAAGTCCACCTTCACGTTGCCTGAGTTACTCCAACGACGATATCCTCGAGTTTTCAAGTAAATTTCGCAGAGTGACGAGGCATTTGACTACCTTAAGAGAGTCATAGTTACTTCTGCCGGCTGCTCCCATTTCTTTAGGCCTTTAACATTCTTGCTATGGCCAGTCCTACAGAACCGATATGCCACTGTATGTCCACCTTAACGTCGTCACAGTTACTCACACTACGAGTCTCTCGAGTTTGCAAATGTACTTCGCCGGATGACGAGGCATTTAGCTACCTTAAGGGAGTCATAGTTCCTGCTGCCAGCTGCTCCCTTTTCTTTGAATCTATCCTCTCTTTAGTTCGTACTGCGGCCTGTCCATGCAGAAGCGAAATGCTGCAACAAGTTCACCTTCACGTTGCCTGAGTTACTCCAACGACGATATCCTCGAGTTTTCAAGTAAATTTCGCTGAGTGACGAGGCATTTGGCTACCTTAAGAGACTCTTAGTTACTCCTGCCGGCTGCTCCCATTTCTTTAGGCCTTTAACATTCTTGCTATGACCAGTCCTACAGAACCGATATGCCACTGTATGTCCACCTTAACGTCGTCACAGTTACTCACACTACGAGTCTCTCGAGTTTGCAAATGTACTTCGCCGGATGACGAGGCATTAGGCTACCTTAAGAGAGTCATAGTTCCTGCTGCCTGCTGCTCCCTTTTCTTTGAATCTATCCTCTCTTTATTTCGTACTGCGGCCTGTCCATGCAGAAGCGAAATGCTGCAACAAGTCCACCTTCACGTTGCCTGAGTTACTCCAACGACGATATCCTCGAGTTTTCAAGTAAATTTCGCAGAGTGACGAGGCATTTGACTACCTTAAGAGAGTCATAGTTACTTCTGCCGGCTGCTCCCATTTCTTTAGGCCTTTAACATTCTTGCTATGGCCAGTCCTACAGAACCGATATGCCACTGTATGTCCACCTTAACGTCGTCACAGTTACTCACACTACGAGTCTCTCGAGTTTGCAAATGTACTTCGCCGGATGACGAGGCATTTAGCTACCTTAAGAGAGTCATAGTTCCTGCTGCCAGCTGCTCCCTTTTCTTTGAATCTATCCTCTCTTTATTTCGTACTGCGGCCTGTCCATGCAGAGGCGAAATGCTGCAACAAGTCCACCTTCACGTTGCCTGAGTTACTCCAACGACGATATCCTCGAGTTTTCAAGTAAATTTCGCAGAGTGACGAGGCATTTGACTACCTTAAGAGAGTCATAGTTACTTCTGCCGGCTGCTCCCATTTCTTTAGGCCTTTAACATTCTTGCTATGGCCAGTCCTACAGAACCGATATGCCACTGTATGTCCACCTTAACGTCGTCACAGTTACTCACACTACGAGTCTCTCGAGTTTGCAAATGTACTTCGCCGGATGACGAGGCATTTAGCTACCTTAAGAGAGTCATAGTTCCTGCTGCCAGCTGCTCCCTTTTCTTTGAATCTATCCTCTCTTTAGTTCGTACTGCGGCCTGTCCATGCAGAAGCGAAATGCTGCAACAAGTCCACCTTCACGTTGCCTGAGTTACTCCAACGACGATATCCTCGAGTTTTCAAGTAAATTTCGCTGAGTGACGAGGCATTTGGCTACCTTAAGAGACTCTTAGTTACTCCTGCCGGCTGCTCCCATTTCTTTAGGCCTTTAACATTCTTGCTATGGCCAGTCCTACAGAACCGATATGCCACTGTATGTCCACCTTAACGTCGTCACAGTTACTCACACTACGAGTCTCTCGAGTTTGCAAATGTACTTCGCCGGATGACGAGGCATTAGGCTACCTTAAGAGAGTCATAGTTCCTGCTGCCTGCTGCTCCCTTTTCTTTGAATCTATCCTCTCTTTATTTCGTACTGCGGCCTGTCCATGCAGAAGCGAAATGCTGCAACAAGTCCACCTTCACGTTGCCTGAGTTACTCCAACGACGATATCCTCGAGTTTTCAAGTAAATTTCGCAGAGTGACGAGGCATTTGACTACCTTAAGAGAGTCATAGTTACTTCTGCCGGCTGCTCCCATTTCTTTAGGCCTTTAACATTCTTGCTATGGCCAGTCCTACAGAACCGATATGCCACTGTATGTCCACCTTAACGTCGTCACAGTTACTCACACTACGAGTCTCTCGAGTTTGCAAATGTACTTCGCCGGATGACGAGGCATTTAGCTACCTTAAGAGAGTCATAGTTCCTGCTGCCAGCTGCTCCCTTTTCTTTGAATCTATCCTCTCTTTATTTCGTACTGCGGCCTGTCCATGCAGAGGCGAAATGCTGCAACAAGTCCACCTTCACGTTGCCTGAGTTACTCCAACGACGATATCCTCGAGTTTTCAAGTAAATTTCGCAGAGTGACGAGGCATTTGACTACCTTAAGAGAGTCATAGTTACTCCTGCCGGCTGCTCCCATTTCTTTAGGCCTTTAACATTCTTGCTATGGCCAGTCCTACAGAACCGATATGCCACTGTATGTCCACCTTAACGTCGTCACAGTTACTCACACTACGAGTCTCTCGAGTTTGCAAATGTACTTCGCCGGATGACGAGGCATTTAGCTACGTTAAGAGAGTCATAGTTCCTGCTGCCAGCTGCTCCCTTTTCTTTGAATCTATCCTCTCTTTAGTTCGTACTGCGGCCTGTCCATGCAGAAGCGAAATGCTGCAACAAGTCCACCTTCACGTTGCCTGAGTTACTCCAACGACGATATCCTCGAGTTTTCAAGTAAATTTCGCTGAGTGACGAGGCATTTGGCTACCTTAAGAGACTCTTAGTTACTCCTGCCGGCTGCTCCCATTTCTTTAGGCCTTTAACATTCTTGCTATGGCCAGTCCTACAGAACCGATATGCCACTGTATGTCCACCTTAACGTCGTCACAGTTACTCACACTACGAGTCTCTCGAGTTTGCAAATGTACTTCGCCGGATGACGAGGCATTAGGCTACCTTAAGAGAGTCATAGTTCCTGCTGCCTGCTGCTCCCTTTTCTTTGAATCTATCCTCTCTTTAGTTCGTACTGCGGCCTGTCCATGCAGAAGCGAAATGCTGCAACAAGTCCACCTTCACGTTGCCTGAGTTACTCCAACGACGATATCCTCGAGTTTTCAAGTAAATTTCGCAGAGTGACGAGGCATTTGACTACCTTAAGAGAGTCATAGTTACTTCTGCCGGCTGCTCCCATTTCTTTAGGCCTTTAACATTCTTGCTATGGCCAGTCCTACAGAACCGATATGCCACTGTATGTCCACCTTAACGTCGTCACAGTTACTCACACTACGAGTCTCTCGAGTTTGCAAATGTACTTCGCCGGATGACGAGGCATTTAGCTACCTTAAGAGAGTCATAGTTCCTGCTGCCAGCTGCTCCCTTTTCTTTGAATCTATCCTCTCTTTATTTCGTACTGCGGCCTGTCCATGCAGAGGCGAAATGCTGCAACAAGTCCACCTTCACGTTGCCTGAGTTACTCCAACGACGATATCCTCGAGTTTTCAAGTAAATTTCGCAGAGTGACGAGGCATTTGACTACCTTAAGAGAGTCATAGTTACTTCTGCCGGCTGCTCCCATTTCTTTAGGCCTTTAACATTCTTGCTATGGCCAGTCCTACAGAACCGATATGCCACTGTATGTCCACCTTAACGTCGTCACAGTTACTCACACTACGAGTCTCTCGAGTTTGCAAATGTACTTCGCCGGATGACGAGGCATTTAGCTACGTTAAGAGAGTCATAGTTCCTGCTGCCAGCTGCTCCCTTTTCTTTGAATCTATCCTCTCTTTAGTTCGTACTGCGGCCTGTCCATGCAGAAGCGAAATGCTGCAACAAGTCCACCTTCACGTTGCCTGAGTTACTCCAACGACGATATCCTCGAGTTTTCAAGTAAATTTCGCTGAGTGACGAGGCATTTGGCTACCTTAAGAGACTCTTAGTTACTCCTGCTGGCCGCTCCCATTTCTTTAGGCCTTTAACATTCTTGCTATGACCAGTCCTACAGAACCGATATGCCACTGTATGTCCACCTTAACGTCGTCACAGTTACTCACACTACGAGTCTCTCGAGTTTGCAAATGTACTTCGCCGGATGACGAGGCATTTGGCTACCTTAAGAGAGTCATAGTTCCTGCTGCCTGCTGCTCCCTTTTCTTTGAATCTATCCTCTCTTTATTTCGTACTGCGGCCTGTCCATGCAGAAGCGAAATCCTGCAACAAGTCCACCTTCACGTTGCCTGAGTTACTCCAACGACGATATCCTCGAGTTTTCAAGTAAATTTCGCTGAGTGACGAGGCATTTGGCTACCTTAAGAGACTCATAGTTACTCCTGCCGGCTGCTCCCATTTCTTTAGGCCTTTAAAATTCTTGCTATGGCCAGTCCTACAGAACCGATATGCCACTGTATGTCCACCTTAACGACGTCACAGTTACTCACACTACGACTCTCTCGAGTTTGCAAATGTACTTCGCCGGATGACGAGGCATTTGGCTACCTTAAGGGAGTCATAGTTCCTGCTGCCAGCTACTCCCTTTTCTTTGAATCTATCCTCTCTTTATATCGTACTGCGGCCTGTCCATGCAGAAGCGAAATCCTGCAACAAGTCCACCTTCACGTTGCCTGAGTTACTCCAACGACGATATCCTCGAGTTTTCAAGTAAATTTCGCTGAGTGACGAGGCATTTGGCTACCTTAAGAGAGTCATAGTTACTCCTGCCGGCTGCTCCCATTTCTTTAGGCCTTTAACATTCTTGCTATGGCCAGTCCTACAGAACCGATATGCCACTGTATGTCCACCTTAACGTCGTCACAGTTACTCACACTACGAGTCTCTCGAGTTTGCAAATGTACTTCGCCGGATGACGAGGCATTTAGCTACGTTAAGAGAGTCATAGTTCCTGCTGCCAGCTGCTCCCTTTTCTTTGAATCTATCCTCTCTTTAGTTCGTACTGCGGCCTGTCCATGCAGAAGCGAAATGCTGCAACAAGTCCACCTTCACGTTGCCTGAGTTACTCCAACGACGATATCCTCGAGTTTTCAAGTAAATTTCGCTGAGTGACGAGGCATTTGGCTACCTTAAGAGACTCTTAGTTACTCCTGCCGGCTGCTCCCATTTCTTTAGGCCTTTAACATTCTTGCTATGGCCAGTCCTACAGAACCGATATGCCACTGTATGTCCACCTTAACGTCGTCACAGTTACTCACACTACGAGTCTCTCGAGTTTGCAAATGTACTTCGCCGGATGACGAGGCATTAGGCTACCTTAAGAGAGTCATAGTTCCTGCTGCCTGCTGCTCACTTTTCTTTGAATCTATCCTCTCTTTATTTCGTACTGCGGCCTGTCCATGCAGAAGCGAAATGCTGCAACAAGTCCACCTTCACGTTGCCTGAGTTACTCCAACGACGATATCCTCGAGTCTTCAAGTAAATTTCGCAGAGTGACGAGGCATTTGACTACCTTAAGAGAGTCATAGTTACTTCTGCCGGCTGCTCCCATTTCTTTAGGCCTTTAACATTCTTGCTATGGCCAGTCCTACAGAACCGATATGCCACTGTATGTCCACCTTAACGTCGTCACAGTTACTCACACTACGAGTCTCTCGAGTTTGCAAATGTACTTCGCCGGATGACGAGGCATTTAGCTACCTTAAGAGAGTCATAGTTCCTGCTGCCAGCTGCTCCCTTTTCTTTGAATCTATCCTCTCTTTATTTCGTACTGCGGCCTGTCCATGCAGAGGCGAAATGCTGCAACAAGTCCACCTTCACGTTGCCTGAGTTACTCCAACGACGATATCCTCGAGTTTTCAAGTAAATTTCGCAGAGTGACGAGGCATTTGACTACCTTAAGAGAGTCATAGTTACTTCTGCCGGCTGCTCCCATTTCTTTAGGCCTTTAACATTCTTGCTATGGCCAGT
Source organism: Schistocerca piceifrons (assembly GCF_021461385.2). Lineage (NCBI taxonomy): Eukaryota > Metazoa > Arthropoda > Insecta > Orthoptera > Acrididae > Schistocerca > Schistocerca piceifrons. The sequence continues at coordinate 47,160 of NW_025728886.1, forward strand.
CCTACAGAACCGATATGCCACTGTATGTCCACCTTAACGTCGTCACAGTTACTCACACTACGAGTCTCTCGAGTTTGCAAATGTACTTCGCCGGATGACGAGGCATTTAGCTACGTTAAGAGAGTCATAGTTCCTGCTGCCAGCTGCTCCCTTTTCTTTGAATCTATCCTCTCTTTAGTTCGTACTGCGGCCTGTCCATGCAGAAGCGAAATGCTGCAACAAGTCCACCTTCACGTTGCCTGAGTTACTCCAACGACGATATCCTCGAGTTTTCAAGTAAATTTCGCTGAGTGACGAGGCATTTGGCTACCTTAAGAGACTCTTAGTTACTCCTGCCGGCCGCTCCCATTTCTTTAGGCCTTTAACATTCTTGCTATGACCAGTCCTACAGAACCGATATGCCACTGTATGTCCACCTTAACGTCGTCACAGTTACTCACACTACGAGTCTCTCGAGTTTGCAAATGTACTTCGCCGGATGACGAGGCATTTGGCTACCTTAAGAGAGTCATAGTTCCTGCTGCCTGCTGCTCCCTTTTCTTTGAATCTATCCTCTCTTTATTTCGTACTGCGGCCTGTCCATGCAGAAGCGAAATCCTGCAACAAGTCCACCTTCACGTTGCCTGAGTTACTCCAACGACGATATCCTCGAGTTTTCAAGTAAATTTCGCTGAGTGACGAGGCATTTGGCTACCTTAAGAGACTCATAGTTACTCCTGCCGGCTGCTCCCATTTCTTTAGGCCTTTAAAATTCTTGCTATGGCCAGTCCTACAGAACCGATATGCCACTGTATGTCCACCTTAACGACGTCACAGTTACTCACACTACGACTCTCTCGAGTTTGCAAATGTACTTCGCCGGATGACGAGGCATTTGGCTACCTTAAGGGAGTCATAGTTCCTGCTGCCAGCTACTCCCTTTTCTTTGAATCTATCCTCTCTTTATTTCGTACTGCGGCCTGTCCATGCAGAAGCGAAATCCTGCAACAAGTCCACCTTCACGTTGCCTGAGTTACTCCAACGACGATATCCTCGAGTTTTCAAGTAAATTTCGCTGAGTGACGAGGCATTTGGCTACCTTAAGAGAGTCATAGTTACTCCTGCCGGCTGCTCCCATTTCTTTAGGCCTTTAACATTCTTGCTATGGCCAGTCCTACAGAACCGATATGCCACTGTATGTCCACCTTAACGTCGTCACAGTTACTCACACTACGAGTCTCTCGAGTTTGCAAATGTACTTCGCCGGATGACGAGGCATTTAGCTACGTTAAGAGAGTCATAGTTCCTGCTGCCAGCTGCTCCCTTTTCTTTGAATCTATCCTCTCTTTAGTTCGTACTGCGGCCTGTCCATGCAGAAGCGAAATGCTGCAACAAGTCCACCTTCACGTTGCCTGAGTTACTCCAACGACGATATCCTCGAGTTTTCAAGTAAATTTCGCTGAGTGACGAGGCATTTGGCTACCTTAAGAGACTCTTAGTTACTCCTGCCGGCTGCTCCCATTTCTTTAGGCCTTTAACATTCTTGCTATGGCCAGTCCTACAGAACCGATATGCCACTGTATGTCCACCTTAACGTCGTCACAGTTACTCACACTACGAGTCTCTCGAGTTTGCAAATGTACTTCGCCGGATGACGAGGCATTAGGCTACCTTAAGAGAGTCATAGTTCCTGCTGCCTGCTGCTCACTTTTCTTTGAATCTATCCTCTCTTTATTTCGTACTGCGGCCTGTCCATGCAGAAGCGAAATGCTGCAACAAGTCCACCTTCACGTTGCCTGAGTTACTCCAACGACGATATCCTCGAGTCTTCAAGTAAATTTCGCAGAGTGACGAGGCATTTGACTACCTTAAGAGAGTCATAGTTACTTCTGCCGGCTGCTCCCATTTCTTTAGGCCTTTAACATTCTTGCTATGGCCAGTCCTACAGAACCGATATGCCACTGTATGTCCACCTTAACGTCGTCACAGTTACTCACACTACGAGTCTCTCGAGTTTGCAAATGTACTTCGCCGGATGACGAGGCATTTAGCTACCTTAAGAGAGTCATAGTTCCTGCTGCCAGCTGCTCCCTTTTCTTTGAATCTATCCTCTCTTTATTTCGTACTGCGGCCTGTCCATGCAGAGGCGAAATGCTGCAACAAGTCCACCTTCACGTTGCCTGAGTTACTCCAACGACGATATCCTCGAGTTTTCAAGTAAATTTCGCAGAGTGACGAGGCATTTGACTACCTTAAGAGAGTCATAGTTACTTCTGCCGGCTGCTCCCATTTCTTTAGGCCTTTAACATTCTTGCTATGGCCAGTCCTACAGAACCGATATGCCACTGTATGTCCACCTTAACGTCGTCACAGTTACTCACACTACGACTCTCTCGAGTTTGCAAATGTACTTCGCCGGATGACGAGGCATTTGGCTACCTTAAGGGAGTCATAGTTCCTGCTGCCAGCTACTCCCTTTTCTTTGAATCTATCCTCTCTTTATATCGTACTGCGGCCTGTCCATGCAGAAGCGAAATCCTGCAACAAGTCCACCTTCACGTTGCCTGAGTTACTCCAACGACGATATCCTCGAGTTTTCAAGTAAATTTCGCTGAGTGACGAGGCATTTGGCTACCTTAAGAGAGTCATAGTTACTCCTGCCGGCTGCTCCCATTTCTTTAGGCCTTTAACATTCTTGCTATGGCCAGTCCTACAGAACCGATATGCCACTGTATGTCCACCTTAACGTCGTCACAGTTACTCACACTACGAGTCTCTCGAGTTTGCAAATGTACTTCGCCGGATGACGAGGCATTTAGCTACGTTAAGAGAGTCATAGTTCCTGCTGCCAGCTGCTCCCTTTTCTTTGAATCTATCCTCTCTTTAGTTCGTACTGCGGCCTGTCCATGCAGAAGCGAAATGCTGCAACAAGTCCACCTTCACGTTGCCTGAGTTACTCCAACGACGATATCCTCGAGTTTTCAAGTAAATTTCGCTGAGTGACGAGGCATTTGGCTACCTTAAGAGACTCTTAGTTACTCCTGCCGGCTGCTCCCATTTCTTTAGGCCTTTAACATTCTTGCTATGGCCAGTCCTACAGAACCGATATGCCACTGTATGTCCACCTTAACGTCGTCACAGTTACTCACACTACGAGTCTCTCGAGTTTGCAAATGTACTTCGCCGGATGACGAGGCATTAGGCTACCTTAAGAGAGTCATAGTTCCTGCTGCCTGCTGCTCACTTTTCTTTGAATCTATCCTCTCTTTATTTCGTACTGCGGCCTGTCCATGCAGAAGCGAAATGCTGCAACAAGTCCACCTTCACGTTGCCTGAGTTACTCCAACGACGATATCCTCGAGTCTTCAAGTAAATTTCGCAGAGTGACGAGGCATTTGACTACCTTAAGAGAGTCATAGTTACTTCTGCCGGCTGCTCCCATTTCTTTAGGCCTTTAACATTCTTGCTATGGCCAGTCCTACAGAACCGATATGCCACTGTATGTCCACCTTAACGTCGTCACAGTTACTCACACTACGAGTCTCTCGAGTTTGCAAATGTACTTCGCCGGATGACGAGGCATTTAGCTACCTTAAGAGAGTCATAGTTCCTGCTGCCAGCTGCTCCCTTTTCTTTGAATCTATCCTCTCTTTATTTCGTACTGCGGCCTGTCCATGCAGAGGCGAAATGCTGCAACAAGTCCACCTTCACGTTGCCTGAGTTACTCCAACGACGATATCCTCGAGTTTTCAAGTAAATTTCGCAGAGTGACGAGGCATTTGACTACCTTAAGAGAGTCATAGTTACTTCTGCCGGCTGCTCCCATTTCTTTAGGCCTTTAACATTCTTGCTATGGCCAGTCCTACAGAACCGATATGCCACTGTATGTCCACCTTAACGTCGTCACAGTTACTCACACTACGAGTCTCTCGAGTTTGCAAATGTACTTCGCCGGATGACGAGGCATTTAGCTACGTTAAGAGAGTCATAGTTCCTGCTGCCAGCTGCTCCCTTTTCTTTGAATCTATCCTCTCTTTAGTTCGTACTGCGGCCTGTCCATGCAGAAGCGAAATGCTGCAACAAGTCCACCTTCACGTTGCCTGAGTTACTCCAACGACGATATCCTCGAGTTTTCAAGTAAATTTCGCTGAGTGACGAGGCATTTGGCTACCTTAAGAGACTCTTAGTTACTCCTGCCGGCCGCTCCCATTTCTTTAGGCCTTTAACATTCTTGCTATGACCAGTCCTACAGAACCGATATGCCACTGTATGTCCACCTTAACGTCGTCACAGTTACTCACACTACGAGTCTCTCGAGTTTGCAAATGTACTTCGCCGGATGACGAGGCATTTGGCTACCTTAAGAGAGTCATAGTTCCTGCTGCCTGCTGCTCCCTTTTCTTTGAATCTATCCTCTCTTTATTTCGTACTGCGGCCTGTCCATGCAGAAGCGAAATCCTGCAACAAGTCCACCTTCACGTTGCCTGAGTTACTCCAACGACGATATCCTCGAGTTTTCAAGTAAATTTCGCTGAGTGACGAGGCATTTGGCTACCTTAAGAGACTCATAGTTACTCCTGCCGGCTGCTCCCATTTCTTTAGGCCTTTAAAATTCTTGCTATGGCCAGTCCTACAGAACCGATATGCCACTGTATGTCCACCTTAACGACGTCACAGTTACTCACACTACGACTCTCTCGAGTTTGCAAATGTACTTCGCCGGATGACGAGGCATTTGGCTACCTTAAGGGAGTCATAGTTCCTGCTGCCAGCTACTCCCTTTTCTTTGAATCTATCCTCTCTTTATTTCGTACTGCGGCCTGTCCATGCAGAAGCGAAATCCTGCAACAAGTCCACCTTCACGTTGCCTGAGTTACTCCAACGACGATATCCTCGAGTTTTCAAGTAAATTTCGCTGAGTGACGAGGCATTTGGCTACCTTAAGAGAGTCATAGTTACTCCTGCCGGCTGCTCCCATTTCTTTAGGCCTTTAACATTCTTGCTATGGCCAGTCCTACAGAACCGATATGCCACTGTATGTCCACCTTAACGTCGTCACAGTTACTCACACTACGAGTCTCTCGAGTTTGCAAATGTACTTCGCCGGATGACGAGGCATTTAGCTACGTTAAGAGAGTCATAGTTCCTGCTGCCAGCTGCTCCCTTTTCTTTGAATCTATCCTCTCTTTAGTTCGTACTGCGGCCTGTCCATGCAGAAGCGAAATGCTGCAACAAGTCCACCTTCACGTTGCCTGAGTTACTCCAACGACGACATCCTCGAGTTTTCAAGTAAATTTCGCTGAGTGACGAGGCATTTGGCTACCTTAAGAGACTCTTAGTTACTCCTGCCGGCTGCTCCCATTTCTTTAGGCCTTTAACATTCTTGCTATGGCCAGTCCTACAGAACCGATATGCCACTGTATGTCCACCTTAACGTCGTCACAGTTACTCACACTACGAGTCTCTCGAGTTTGCAAATGTACTTCGCCGGATGACGAGGCATTAGGCTACCTTAAGAGAGTCATAGTTCCTGCTGCCTGCTGCTCACTTTTCTTTGAATCTATCCTCTCTTTATTTCGTACTGCGGCCTGTCCATGCAGAAGCGAAATGCTGCAACAAGTCCACCTTCACGTTGCCTGAGTTACTCCAACGACGATATCCTCGAGTCTTCAAGTAAATTTCGCAGAGTGACGAGGCATTTGACTACCTTAAGAGAGTCATAGTTACTTCTGCCGGCTGCTCCCATTTCTTTAGGCCTTTAACATTCTTGCTATGGCCAGTCCTACAGAACCGATATGCCACTGTATGTCCACCTTAACGTCGTCACAGTTACTCACACTACGAGTCTCTCGAGTTTGCAAATGTACTTCGCCGGATGACGAGGCATTTAGCTACCTTAAGAGAGTCATAGTTCCTGCTGCCAGCTGCTCCCTTTTCTTTGAATCTATCCTCTCTTTATTTCGTACTGCGGCCTGTCCATGCAGAGGCGAAATGCTGCAACAAGTCCACCTTCACGTTGCCTGAGTTACTCCAACGACGATATCCTCGAGTTTTCAAGTAAATTTCGCAGAGTGACGAGGCATTTGACTACCTTAAGAGAGTCATAGTTACTTCTGCCGGCTGCTCCCATTTCTTTAGGCCTTTAACATTCTTGCTATGGCCAGTCCTACAGAACCGATATGCCACTGTATGTCCACCTTAACGTCGTCACAGTTACTCACACTACGAGTCTCTCGAGTTTGCAAATGTACTTCGCCGGATGACGAGGCATTTAGCTACGTTAAGAGAGTCATAGTTCCTGCTGCCAGCTGCTCCCTTTTCTTTGAATCTATCCTCTCTTTAGTTCGTACTGCGGCCTGTCCATGCAGAAGCGAAATGCTGCAACAAGTCCACCTTCACGTTGCCTGAGTTACTCCAACGACGATATCCTCGAGTTTTCAAGTAAATTTCGCTGAGTGACGAGGCATTTGGCTACCTTAAGAGACTCTTAGTTACTCCTGCCGGCCGCTCCCATTTCTTTAGGCCTTTAACATTCTTGCTATGACCAGTCCTACAGAACCGATATGCCACTGTATGTCCACCTTAACGTCGTCACAGTTACTCACACTACGAGTCTCTCGAGTTTGCAAATGTACTTCGCCGGATGACGAGGCATTTGGCTACCTTAAGAGAGTCATAGTTCCTGCTGCCTGCTGCTCCCTTTTCTTTGAATCTATCCTCTCTTTATTTCGTACTGCGGCCTGTCCATGCAGAAGCGAAATCCTGCAACAAGTCCACCTTCACGTTGCCTGAGTTACTCCAACGACGATATCCTCGAGTTTTCAAGTAAATTTCGCTGAGTGACGAGGCATTTGGCTACCTTAAGAGACTCATAGTTACTCCTGCCGGCTGCTCCCATTTCTTTAGGCCTTTAAAATTCTTGCTATGGCCAGTCCTACAGAACCGATATGCCACTGTATGTCCACCTTAACGACGTCACAGTTACTCACACTACGACTCTCTCGAGTTTGCAAATGTACTTCGCCGGATGACGAGGCATTTGGCTACCTTAAGGGAGTCATAGTTCCTGCTGCCAGCTACTCCCTTTTCTTTGAATCTATCCTCTCTTTATTTCGTACTGCGGCCTGTCCATGCAGAAGCGAAATCCTGCAACAAGTCCACCTTCACGTTGCCTGAGTTACTCCAACGACGATATCCTCGAGTTTTCAAGTAAATTTCGCTGAGTGACGAGGCATTTGGCTACCTTAAGAGAGTCATAGTTACTCCTGCCGGCTGCTCCCATTTCTTTAGGCCTTTAACATTCTTGCTATGGCCAGTCCTACAGAACCGATATGCCACTGTATGTCCACCTTAACGTCGTCACAGTTACTCACACTACAAGTCTCTCGAGTTTGCAAATGTACTTCGCCGGATGACGAGGCATTTAGCTACGTTAAGAGAGTCATAGTTCCTGCTGCCAGCTGCTCCCTTTTCTTTGAATCTATCCTCTCTTTAGTTCGTACTGCGGCCTGTCCATGCAGAAGCGAAATGCTGCAACAAGTCCACCTTCACGTTGCCTGAGTTACTCCAACGACGATATCCTCGAGTTTTCAAGTAAATTTCGCTGAGTGACGAGGCATTTGGCTACCTTAAGAGACTCTTAGTTACTCCTGCCGGCTGCTCCCATTTCTTTAGGCCTTTAACATTCTTGCTATGGCCAGTCCTACAGAACCGATATGCCACTGTATGTCCACCTTAACGTCGTCACAGTTACTCACACTACGAGTCTCTCGAGTTTGCAAATGTACTTCGCCGGATGACGAGGCATTTAGCTACGTTAAGAGAGTCATAGTTCCTGCTGCCAGCTGCTCCCTTTTCTTTGAATCTATCCTCTCTTTAGTTCGTACTGCGGCCTGTCCATGCAGAAGCGAAATGCTGCAACAAGTCCACCTTCACGTTGCCTGAGTTACTCCAACGACGATATCCTCGAGTTTTCAAGTAAATTTCGCTGAGTGACGAGGCATTTGGCTACCTTAAGAGACTCTTAGTTACTCCTGCTGGCCGCTCCCATTTCTTTAGGCCTTTAACATTCTTGCTATGACCAGTCCTACAGAACCGATATGCCACTGTATGTCCACCTTAACGTCGTCACAGTTACTCACACTACGAGTCTCTCGAGTTTGCAAATGTACTTCGCCGGATGACGAGGCATTTGGCTACCTTAAGAGAGTCATAGTTCCTGCTGCCTGCTGCTCCCTTTTCTTTGAATCTATCCTCTCTTTATTTCGTACTGCGGCCTGTCCATGCAGAAGCGAAATCCTGCAACAAGTCCACCTTCACGTTGCCTGAGTTACTCCAACGACGATATCCTCGAGTTTTCAAGTAAATTTCGCTGAGTGACGAGGCATTTGGCTACCTTAAGAGACTCATAGTTACTCCTGCCGGCTGCTCCCATTTCTTTAGGCCTTTAAAATTCTTGCTATGGCCAGTCCTACAGAACCGATATGCCACTGTATGTCCACCTTAACGACGTCACAGTTACTCACACTACGACTCTCTCGAGTTTGCAAATGTACTTCGCCGGATGACGAGGCATTTGGCTACCTTAAGGGAGTCATAGTTCCTGCTGCCAGCTACTCCCTTTTCTTTGAATCTATCCTCTCTTTATATCGTACTGCGGCCTGTCCATGCAGAAGCGAAATCCTGCAACAAGTCCACCTTCACGTTGCCTGAGTTACTCCAACGACGATATCCTCGAGTTTTCAAGTAAATTTCGCTGAGTGACGAGGCATTTGGCTACCTTAAGAGAGTCATAGTTACTTCTGCCGGCTGCTCCCATTTCTTTAGGCCTTTAACATTCTTGCTATGGCCAGTCCTACAGAACCGATATGCCACTGTATGTCCACCTTAACGTCGTCACAGTTACTCACACTACGAGTCTCTCGAGTTTGCAAATGTACTTCGCCGGATGACGAGGCATTTAGCTACGTTAAGAGAGTCATAGTTCCTGCTGCCAGCTGCTCCCTTTTCTTTGAATCTATCCTCTCTTTAGTTCGTACTGCGGCCTGTCCATGCAGAAGCGAAATGCTGCAACAAGTCCACCTTCACGTTGCCTGAGTTACTCCAACGACGATATCCTCGAGTTTTCAAGTAAATTTCGCTGAGTGACGAGGCATTTGGCTACCTTAAGAGACTCTTAGTTACTCCTGCCGGCTGCTCCCATTTCTTTAGGCCTTTAACATTCTTGCTATGGCCAGTCCTACAGAACCGATATGTCACTGTATGTCCACCTTAACGTCGTCACAGTTACTCACACTACGAGTCTCTCGAGTTTGCAAATGTACTTCGCCGGATGACGAGGCATTAGGCTACCTTAAGAGAGTCATAGTTCCTGCTGCCTGCTGCTCACTTTTCTTTGAATCTATCCTCTCTTTATTTCGTACTGCGGCCTGTCCATGCAGAAGCGAAATGCTGCAACAAGTCCACCTTCACGTTGCCTGAGTTACTCCAACGACGATATCCTCGAGTCTTCAAGTAAATTTCGCAGAGTGACGAGGCATTTGACTACCTTAAGAGAGTCATAGTTACTTCTGCCGGCTGCTCCCATTTCTTTAGGCCTTTAACATTCTTGCTATGGCCAGTCCTACAGAACCGATATGCCACTGTATGTCCACCTTAACGTCGTCACAGTTACTCACACTACGAGTCTCTCGAGTTTGCAAATGTACTTCGCCGGATGACGAGGCATTTAGCTACGTTAAGAGAGTCATAGTTCCTGCTGCCAGCTGCTCCCTTTTCTTTGAATCTATCCTCTCTTTAGTTCGTACTGCGGCCTGTCCATGCAGAAGCGAAATGCTGCAACAAGTCCACCTTCACGTTGCCTGAGTTACTCCAACGACGATATCCTCGAGTTTTCAAGTAAATTTCGCTGAGTGACGAGGCATTTGGCTACCTTAAGAGACTCATAGTTACTCCTGCCGGCTGCTCCCATTTCTTTAGGCCTTTAAAATTCTTGCTATGGCCAGTCCTACAGAACCGATATGCCACTGTATGTCCACCTTAACGACGTCACAGTTACTCACACTACGACTCTCTCGAGTTTGCAAATGTACTTCGCCGGATGACGAGGCATTTGGCTACCTTAAGGGAGTCATAGTTCCTGCTGCCAGCTACTCCCTTTTCTTTGAATCTATCCTCTCTTTATTTCGTACTGCGGCCTGTCCATGCAGAAGCGAAATCCTGCAACAAGTCCACCTTCACGTTGCCTGAGTTACTCCAACGACGATATCCTCGAGTTTTCAAGTAAATTTCGCTGAGTGACGAGGCATTTGGCTACCTTAAGAGAGTCATAGTTACTCCTGCCGGCTGCTCCCATTTCTTTAGGCCTTTAACATTCTTGCTATGGCCAGTCCTACAGAACCGATATGCCACTGTATGTCCACCTTAACGTCGTCACAGTTACTCACACTACGAGTCTCTCGAGTTTGCAAATGTACTTCGCCGGATGACGAGGCATTTAGCTACGTTAAGAGAGTCATAGTTCCTGCTGCCAGCTGCTCCCTTTTCTTTGAATCTATCCTCTCTTTAGTTCGTACTGCGGCCTGTCCATGCAGAAGCGAAATGCTGCAACAAGTCCACCTTCACGTTGCCTGAGTTACTCCAACGACGATATCCTCGAGTTTTCAAGTAAATTTCGCTGAGTGACGAGGCATTTGGCTACCTTAAGAGACTCTTAGTTACTCCTGCCGGCTGCTCCCATTTCTTTAGGCCTTTAACATTCTTGCTATGGCCAGTCCTACAGAACCGATATGCCACTGTATGTCCACCTTAACGTCGTCACAGTTACTCACACTACGAGTCTCTCGAGTTTGCAAATGTACTTCGCCGGATGACGAGGCATTAGGCTACCTTAAGAGAGTCATAGTTCCTGCTGCCTGCTGCTCCCTTTTCTTTGAATCTATCCTCTCTTTATTTCGTACTGCGGCCTGTCCATGCAGAAGCGAAATGCTGCAACAAGTCCACCTTCACGTTGCCTGAGTTACTCCAACGACGATATCCTCGAGTTTTCAAGTAAATTTCGCAGAGTGACGAGGCATTTGACTACCTTAAGAGAGTCATAGTTACTTCTGCCGGCTGCTCCCATTTCTTTAGGCCTTTAACATTCTTGCTATGGCCAGTCCTACAGAACCGATATGCCACTGTATGTCCACCTTAACGTCGTCACAGTTACTCACACTACGAGTCTCTCGAGTTTGCAAATGTACTTCGCCGGATGACGAGGCATTTAGCTACGTTAAGAGAGTCATAGTTCCTGCTGCCAGCTGCTCCCTTTTCTTTGAATCTATCCTCTCTTTAGTTCGTACTGCGGCCTGTCCATGCAGAAGCGAAATGCTGCAACAAGTCCACCTTCACGTTGCCTGAGTTACTCCAACGACGATATCCTCGAGTTTTCAAGTAAATTTCGCTGAGTGACGAGGCATTTGGCTACCTTAAGAGACTCTTAGTTACTCCTGCCGGCCGCTCCCATTTCTTTAGGCCTTTAACATTCTTGCTATGACCAGTCCTACAGAACCGATATGCCACTGTATGTCCACCTTAACGTCGTCACAGTTACTCACACTACGAGTCTCTCGAGTTTGCAAATGTACTTCGCCGGATGACGAGGCATTTGGCTACCTTAAGAGAGTCATAGTTCCTGCTGCCTGCTGCTCCCTTTTCTTTGAATCTATCCTCTCTTTATTTCGTACTGCGGCCTGTCTATGCAGAAGCGAAATCCTGCAACAAGTCCACCTTCACGTTGCCTGAGTTACTCCAACGACGATATCCTCGAGTTTTCAAGTAAATTTCGCTGAGTGACGAGGCATTTGGCTACCTTAAGAGACTCATAGTTACTCCTGCCGGCTGCTCCCATTTCTTTACGCCTTTAAAATTCTTGCTATGGCCAGTCCTACAGAACCGATATGCCACTGTATGTCCACCTTAACGACGTCACAGTTACTCACACTACGACTCTCTCGAGTTTGCAAATGTACTTCGCCGGATGACGAGGCATTTGGCTACCTTAAGGGAGTCATAGTTCCTGCTGCCAGCTACTCCCTTTTCTTTGAATCTATCCTCTCTTTATTTCGTACTGCGGCCTGTCCATGCAGAAGCGAAATCCTGCAACAAGTCCACCTTCACGTTGCCTGAGTTACTCCAACGACGATATCCTCGAGTTTTCAAGTAAATTTCGCTGAGTGACGAGGCATTTGGCTACCTTAAGAGAGTCATAGTTACTCTTGCCGGCTGCTCCCATTTCTTTAGGCCTTTAACATTCTTGCTATGGCCAGTCCTACAGAACCGATATGCCACTGTATGTCCACCTTAACGTCGTCACAGTTACTCACACTACGAGTCTCTCGAGTTTGCAAATGTACTTCGCCGGATGACGAGGCATTTAGCTACGTTAAGAGAGTCATAGTTCCTGCTGCCAGCTGCTCCCTTTTCTTTGAATCTATCCTCTCTTTAGTTCGTACTGCGGCCTGTCCATGCAGAAGCGAAATGCTGCAACAAGTCCACCTTCACGTTGCCTGAGTTACTCCAACGACGATATCCTCGAGTTTTCAAGTAAATTTCGCTGAGTGACGAGGCATTTGACTACCTTAAGAGACTCTTAGTTACTCCTGCCGGCTGCTCCCATTTCTTTAGGCCTTTAACATTCTTGCTATGGCCAGTCCTACAGAACCGATATGCCACTGTATGTCCACCTTAACGTCGTCACAGTTACTCACACTACGAGTCTCTCGAGTTTGCAAATGTACTTCGCCGGATGACGAGGCATTAGGCTACCTTAAGAGAGTCATAGTTCCTGCTGCCTGCTGCTCCCTTTTCTTTGAATCTATCCTCTCTTTATTTCGTACTGCGGCCTGTCCATGCAGAAGCGAAATGCTGCAACAAGTCCACCTTCACGTTGCCTGAGTTACTCCAACGACGATATCCTCGAGTTTTCAAGTAAATTTCGCAGAGTGACGAGGCATTTGACTACCTTAAGAGAGTCATAGTTACTTCTGCCGGCTGCTCCCATTTCTTTAGGCCTTTAACATTCTTGCTATGGCCAGTCCTACAGAACCGATATGCCACTGTATGTCCACCTTAACGTCGTCACAGTTACTCACACTACGAGTCTCTCGAGTTTGCAAATGTACTTCGCCGGATGACGAGGCATTTAGCTACCTTAAGAGAGTCATAGTTCCTGCTGCCAGCTGCTCCCTTTTCTTTGAATCTATCCTCTCTTTATTTCGTACTGCGGCCTGTCCATGCAGAGGCGAAATGCTGCAACAAGTCCACCTTCACGTTGCCTGAGTTACTCCAACGACGATATCCTCGAGTTTTCAAGTAAATTTCGCAGAGTGACGAGGCATTTGACTACCTTAAGAGAGTCATAGTTACTTCTGCCGGCTGCTCCCATTTCTTTAGGCCTTTAACATTCTTGCTATGGCCAGTCCTACAGAACCGATATGCCACTGTATGTCCACCTTAACGTCGTCACAGTTACTCACACTACGAGTCTCTCGAGTTTGCAAATGTACTTCGCCGGATGACGAGGCATTTAGCTACGTTAAGAGAGTCATAGTTCCTGCTGCCAGCTGCTCCCTTTTCTTTGAATCTATCCTCTCTTTAGTTCGTACTGCGGCCTGTCCATGCAGAAGCGAAATGCTGCAACAAGTCCACCTTCACGTTGCCTGAGTTACTCCAACGACGATATCCTCGAGTTTTCAAGTAAATTTCGCTGAGTGACGAGGCATTTGGCTACCTTAAGAGACTCTTAGTTACTCCTGCCGGCCGCTCCCATTTCTTTAGGCCTTTAACATTCTTGCTATGACCAGTCCTACAGAACCGATATGCCACTGTATGTCCACCTTAACGTCGTCACAGTTACTCACACTACGAGTCTCTCGAGTTTGCAAATGTACTTCGCCGGATGACGAGGCATTTGGCTACCTTAAGAGAGTCATAGTTCCTGCTGCCTGCTGCTCCCTTTTCTTTGAATCTATCCTCTCTTTATTTCGTACTGCGGCCTGTCTATGCAGAAGCGAAATCCTGCAACAAGTCCACCTTCACGTTGCCTGAGTTACTCCAACGACGATATCCTCGAGTTTTCAAGTAAATTTCGCTGAGTGACGAGGCATTTGGCTACCTTAAGAGACTCATAGTTACTCCTGCCGGCTGCTCCCATTTCTTTACGCCTTTAAAATTCTTGCTATGGCCAGTCCTACAGAACCGATATGCCACTGTATGTCCACCTTAACGACGTCACAGTTACTCACACTACGACTCTCTCGAGTTTGCAAATGTACTTCGCCGGATGACGAGGCATTTGGCTACCTTAAGGGAGTCATAGTTCCTGCTGCCAGCTACTCCCTTTTCTTTGAATCTATCCTCTCTTTATTTCGTACTGCGGCCTGTCCATGCAGAAGCGAAATCCTGCAACAAGTCCACCTTCACGTTGCCTGAGTTACTCCAACGACGATATCCTCGAGTTTTCAAGTAAATTTCGCTGAGTGACGAGGCATTTGGCTACCTTAAGAGAGTCATAGTTACTCTTGCCGGCTGCTCCCATTTCTTTAGGCCTTTAACATTCTTGCTATGGCCAGTCCTACAGAACCGATATGCCACTGTATGTCCACCTTAACGTCGTCACAGTTACTCACACTACGAGTCTCTCGAGTTTGCAAATGTACTTCGCCGGATGACGAGGCATTTAGCTACGTTAAGAGAGTCATAGTTCCTGCTGCCAGCTGCTCCCTTTTCTTTGAATCTATCCTCTCTTTAGTTCGTACTGCGGCCTGTCCATGCAGAAGCGAAATGCTGCAACAAGTCCACCTTCACGTTGCCTGAGTTACTCCAACGACGATATCCTCGAGTTTTCAAGTAAATTTCGCTGAGTGACGAGGCATTTGACTACCTTAAGAGACTCTTAGTTACTCCTGCCGGCTGCTCCCATTTCTTTAGGCCTTTAACATTCTTGCTATGGCCAGTCCTACAGAACCGATATGCCACTGTATGTCCACCTTAACGTCGTCACAGTTACTCACACTACGAGTCTCTCGAGTTTGCAAATGTACTTCGCCGGATGACGAGGCATTAGGCTACCTTAAGAGAGTCATAGTTCCTGCTGCCTGCTGCTCCCTTTTCTTTGAATCTATCCTCTCTTTATTTCGTACTGCGGCCTGTCCATGCAGAAGCGAAATGCTGCAACAAGTCCACCTTCACGTTGCCTGAGTTACTCCAACGACGATATCCTCGAGTTTTCAAGTAAATTTCGCAGAGTGACGAGGCATTTGACTACCTTAAGAGAGTCATAGTTACTTCTGCCGGCTGCTCCCATTTCTTTAGGCCTTTAACATTCTTGCTATGGCCAGTCCTACAGAACCGATATGCCACTGTATGTCCACCTTAACGTCGTCACAGTTACTCACACTACGAGTCTCTCGAGTTTGCAAATGTACTTCGCCGGATGACGAGGCATTTAGCTACCTTAAGAGAGTCATAGTTCCTGCTGCCAGCTGCTCCCTTTTCTTTGAATCTATCCTCTCTTTATTTCGTACTGCGGCCTGTCCATGCAGAGGCGAAATGCTGCAACAAGTCCACCTTCACGTTGCCTGAGTTACTCCAACGACGATATCCTCGAGTTTTCAAGTAAATTTCGCAGAGTGACGAGGCATTTGACTACCTTAAGAGAGTCATAGTTACTTCTGCCGGCTGCTCCCATTTCTTTAGGCCTTTAACATTCTTGCTATGGCCAGTCCTACAGAACCGATATGCCACTGTATGTCCACCTTAACGTCGTCACAGTTACTCACACTACGAGTCTCTCGAGTTTGCAAATGTACTTCGCCGGATGACGAGGCATTTAGCTACGTTAAGAGAGTCATAGTTCCTGCTGCCAGCTGCTCCCTTTTCTTTGAATCTATCCTCTCTTTAGTTCGTACTGCGGCCTGTCCATGCAGAAGCGAAATGCTGCAACAAGTCCACCTTCACGTTGCCTGAGTTACTCCAACGACGATATCCTCGAGTTTTCAAGTAAATTTCGCAGAGTGACGAGGCATTTGACTACCTTAAGAGAGTCATAGTTACTTCTGCCGGCTGCTCCCATTTCTTTAGGCCTTTAACATTCTTGCTATGGCCAGTCCTACAGAACCGATATGCCACTGTATGTCCACCTTAACGTCGTCACAGTTACTCACACTACGAGTCTCTCGAGTTTGCAAATGTACTTCGCCGGATGACGAGGCATTTAGCTACGTTAAGAGAGTCATAGTTCCTGCTGCCAGCTGCTCCCTTTTCTTTGAATCTATCCTCTCTTTATTTCGTACTGCGGCCTGTCCATGCAGAGGCGAAATGCTGCAACAAGTCCACCTTCACGTTGCCTGAGTTACTCCAACGACGATATCCTCGAGTTTTCAAGTAAATTTCGCTGAGTGACGAGGCATTTGGCTACCTTAAGAGAGTCATAGTTACTCTTGCCGGCTGCTCCCATTTCTTTAGGCCTTTAACATTCTTGCTATGGCCAGTCCTACAGAACCGATATGCCACTGTATGTCCACCTTAACGTCGTCACAGTTACTCACACTACGAGTCTCTCGAGTTTGCAAATGTACTTCGCCGGATGACGAGGCATTTAGCTACGTTAAGAGAGTCATAGTTCCTGCTGCCAGCTGCTCCCTTTTCTTTGAATCTATCCTCTCTTTAGTTCGTACTGCGGCCTGTCCATGCAGAAGCGAAATGCTGCAACAAGTCCACCTTCACGTTGCCTGAGTTACTCCAACGACGATATCCTCGAGTTTTCAAGTAAATTTCGCAGAGTGACGAGGCATTTGACTACCTTAAGAGAGTCATAGTTACTTCTGCCGGCTGCTCCCATTTCTTTAGGCCTTTAACATTCTTGCTATGGCCAGTCCTACAGAACCGATATGCCACTGTATGTCCACCTTAACGTCGTCACAGTTACTCACACTACGAGTCTCTCGAGTTTGCAAATGTACTTCGCCGGATGACGAGGCATTTAGCTACGTTAAGAGAGTCATAGTTCCTGCTGCCAGCTGCTCCCTTTTCTTTGAATCTATCCTCTCTTTAGTTCGTACTGCGGCCTGTCCATGCAGAAGCGAAATGCTGCAACAAGTCCACCTTCACGTTGCCTGAGTTACTCCAACGACGATATCCTCGAGTTTTCAAGTAAATTTCGCAGAGTGACGAGGCATTTGACTACCTTAAGAGAGTCATAGTTACTTCTGCCGGCTGCTCCCATTTCTTTAGGCCTTTAACATTCTTGCTATGGCCAGTCCTACAGAACCGATATGCCACTGTATGTCCACCTTAACGTCGTCACAGTTACTCACACTACGAGTCTCTCGAGTTTGCAAATGTACTTCGCCGGATGACGAGGCATTTAGCTACGTTAAGAGAGTCATAGTTCCTGCTGCCAGCTGCTCCCTTTTCTTTGAATCTATCCTCTCTTTATTTCGTACTGCGGCCTGTCCATGCAGAGGCGAAATGCTGCAACAAGTCCACCTTCACGTTGCCTGAGTTACTCCAACGACGATATCCTCGAGTTTTCAAGTAAATTTCGCTGAGTGACGAGGCATTTGGCTACCTTAAGAGAGTCATAGTTACTCTTGCCGGCTGCTCCCATTTCTTTAGGCCTTTAACATTCTTGCTATGGCCAGTCCTACAGAACCGATATGCCACTGTATGTCCACCTTAACGTCGTCACAGTTACTCACACTACGAGTCTCTCGAGTTTGCAAATGTACTTCGCCGGATGACGAGGCATTTAGCTACGTTAAGAGAGTCATAGTTCCTGCTGCCAGCTGCTCCCTTTTCTTTGAATCTATCCTCTCTTTAGTTCGTACTGCGGCCTGTCCATGCAGAAGCGAAATGCTGCAACAAGTCCACCTTCACGTTGCCTGAGTTACTCCAACGACGATATCCTCGAGTTTTCAAGTAAATTTCGCTGAGTGACGAGGCATTTGGCTACCTTAAGAGACTCTTAGTTACTCCTGCCGGCTGCTCCCATTTCTTTAGGCCTTTAACATTCTTGCTATGGCCAGTCCTACAGAACCGATATGCCACTGTATGTCCACCTTAACGTCGTCACAGTTACTCACACTACGAGTCTCTCGAGTTTGCAAATGTACTTCGCCGGATGACGAGGCATTTAGCTACCTTAAGAGAGTCATAGTTCCTGCTGCCAGCTGCTCCCTTTTCTTTGAATCTATCCTCTCTTTATTTCGTACTGCGGCCTGTCCATGCAGAGGCAAAATGCTGCAACAAGTCCACCTTCACGTTGCCTGAGTTACTCCAACGACGATATCCTCGAGTTTTCAAGTAAATTTCGCAGAGTGACGAGGCATTTGACTACCTTAAGAGAGTCATAGTCACTTCTGCCGGCTGCTCCCATTTCTTTAGGCCTTTAACATTCTTGCTATGGCCAGTCCTACAGAACCGATATGCCACTGTATGTCCACCTTAACGTCGTCACAGTTACTCACACTACGAGTCTCTCGAGTTTGCAAATGTACTTCGCCGGATGACGAGGCATTTAGCTACGTTAAGAGAGTCATAGTTCCTGCTGCCAGCTGCTCCCTTTTCTTTGAATCTATCCTCTCTTTAGTTCGTACTGCGGCCTGTCCATGCAGAAGCGAAATGCTGCAACAAGTCCACCTTCACGTTGCCTGAGTTACTCCAACGACGATATCCTCGAGTTTTCAAGTAAATTTCGCAGAGTGACGAGGCATTTGACTACCTTAAGAGAGTCATAGTTACTTCTGCCGGCTGCTCCCATTTCTTTAGGCCTTTAACATTCTTGCTATGGCCAGTCCTACAGAACCGATATGCCACTGTATGTCCACCTTAACGTCGTCACAGTTACTCACACTACGAGTCTCTCGAGTTTGCAAATGTACTTCGCCGGATGACGAGGCATTTAGCTACGTTAAGAGAGTCATAGTTCCTGCTGCCAGCTGCTCCCTTTTCTTTGAATCTATCCTCTCTTTATTTCGTACTGCGGCCTGTCCATGCAGAGGCGAAATGCTGCAACAAGTCCACCTTCACGTTGCCTGAGTTACTCCAACGACGATATCCTCGAGTTTTCAAGTAAATTTCGCAGAGTGACGATTCATTTGACTACCTTAAGAGAGTCATAGTTACTTCTGCCGGCTGCTCCCATTTCTTTAGGCCTTTAACATTCTTGCTATGGCCAGTCCTACAGAACCGATATGCCACTGTATGTCCACCTTAACGTCGTCACAGTTACTCACACTACGAGTCTCTCGAGTTTGCAAATGTACTTCGCCGGATGACGAGGCATTTAGCTACGTTAAGAGAGTCATAGTTCCTGCTGCCAGCTGCTCCCTTTTCTTTGAATCTATCCTCTCTTTAGTTCGTACTGCGGCCTGTCCATGCAGAAGCGAAATGCTGCAACAAGTCCACCTTCACGTTGCCTGAGTTACTCCAACGACGATATCCTCGAGTTTTCAAGTAAATTTCGCTGAGTGACGAGGCATTTGGCTACCTTAAGAGACTCTTAGTTACTCCTGCCGGCTGCTCCCATTTCTTTAGGCCTTTAACATTCTTGCTATGACCAGTCCTACAGAACCGATATGCCACTGTATGTCCACCTTAACGTCGTCACAGTTACTCACACTACGAGTCTCTCGAGTTTGCAAATGTACTTCGCCGGATGACGAGGCATTTGGCTACCTTAAGAGAGTCATAGTTCCTGCTGCCTGCTGCTCCCTTTTCTTTGAATCTATCCTCTCTTTATTTCGTACTGCGGCCTGTCCATGCAGAAGCGAAATCCTGCAACAAGTCCACCTTCACGTTGCCTGAGTTACTCCAACGACGATATCCTCGAGTTTTCAAGTAAATTTCGCAGAGTGACGAGGCATTTGACTACCTTAAGAGAGTCATAGTTACTTCTGCCGGCTGCTCCCATTTCTTTAGGCCTTTAACATTCTTGCTATGGCCAGTCCTACAGAACCGATATGCCACTGTATGTCCACCTTAACGTCGTCACAGTTACTCACACTACGAGTCTCTCGAGTTTGCAAATGTACTTCGCCGGATGACGAGGCATTTAGCTACCTTAAGAGAGTCATAGTTCCTGCTGCCAGCTGCTCCCTTTTCTTTGAATCTATCCTCTCTTTATTTCGTACTGCGGCCTGTCCATGCAGAGGCGAAATGCTGCAACAAGTCCACCTTCACGTTGCCTGAGTTACTCCAACGACGATATCCTCGAGTTTTCAAGTAAATTTCGCAGAGTGACGAGGCATTTGACTACCTTAAGAGAGTCATAGTTACTTCTGCCGGCTGCTCCCATTTCTTTAGGCCTTTAACATTCTTGCTATGGCCAGTCCTACAGAACCGATATGCCACTGTATGTCCACCTTAACGTCGTCACAGTTACTCACACTACGAGTCTCTCGAGTTTGCAAATGTACTTCGCCGGATGACGAGGCATTTAGCTACGTTAAGAGAGTCATAGTTCCTGCTGCCAGCTGCTCCCTTTTCTTTGAATCTATCCTCTCTTTAGTTCGTACTGCGGCCTGTCCATGCAGAAGCGAAATGCTGCAACAAGTCCACCTTCACGTTGCCTGAGTTACTCCAACGACGATATCCTCGAGTTTTCAAGTAAATTTCGCAGAGTGACGAGGCATTTGACTACCTTAAGAGAGTCATAGTTACTTCTGCCGGCTGCTCCCATTTCTTTAGGCCTTTAACATTCTTGCTATGGCCAGTCCTACAGAACCGATATGCCACTGTATGTCCACCTTAACGTCGTCACAGTTACTCACACTACGAGTCTCTCGAGTTTGCAAATGTACTTCGCCGGATGACGAGGCATTTAGCTACGTTAAGAGAGTCATAGTTCCTGCTGCCAGCTGCTCCCTTTTCTTTGAATCTATCCTCTCTTTATTTCGTACTGCGGCCTGTCCATGCAGAGGCGAAATGCTGCAACAAGTCCACCTTCACGTTGCCTGAGTTACTCCAACGACGATATCCTCGAGTTTTCAAGTAAATTTCGCTGAGTGACGAGGCATTTGGCTACCTTAAGAGAGTCATAGTTACTCTTGCCGGCTGCTCCCATTTCTTTAGGCCTTTAACATTCTTGCTATGGCCAGTCCTACAGAACCGATATGCCACTGTATGTCCACCTTAACGTCGTCACAGTTACTCACACTACGAGTCTCTCGAGTTTGCAAATGTACTTCGCCGGATGACGAGGCATTTAGCTACGTTAAGAGAGTCATAGTTCCTGCTGCCAGCTGCTCCCTTTTCTTTGAATCTATCCTCTCTTTAGTTCGTACTGCGGCCTGTCCATGCAGAAGCGAAATGCTGCAACAAGTCCACCTTCACGTTGCCTGAGTTACTCCAACGACGATATCCTCGAGTTTTCAAGTAAATTTCGCAGAGTGACGAGGCATTTGACTACCTTAAGAGAGTCATAGTTACTTCTGCCGGCTGCTCCCATTTCTTTAGGCCTTTAACATTCTTGCTATGGCCAGTCCTACAGAACCGATATGCCACTGTATGTCCACCTTAACGTCGTCACAGTTACTCACACTACGAGTCTCTCGAGTTTGCAAATGTACTTCGCCGGATGACGAGGCATTTAGCTACGTTAAGAGAGTCATAGTTCCTGCTGCCAGCTGCTCCCTTTTCTTTGAATCTATCCTCTCTTTAGTTCGTACTGCGGCCTGTCCATGCAGAAGCGAAATGCTGCAACAAGTCCACCTTCACGTTGCCTGAGTTACTCCAACGACGATATCCTCGAGTTTTCAAGTAAATTTCGCAGAGTGACGAGGCATTTGACTACCTTAAGAGAGTCATAGTTACTTCTGCCGGCTGCTCCCATTTCTTTAGGCCTTTAACATTCTTGCTATGGCCAGTCCTACAGAACCGATATGCCACTGTATGTCCACCTTAACGTCGTCACAGTTACTCACACTACGAGTCTCTCGAGTTTGCAAATGTACTTCGCCGGATGACGAGGCATTTAGCTACGTTAAGAGAGTCATAGTTCCTGCTGCCAGCTGCTCCCTTTTCTTTGAATCTATCCTCTCTTTATTTCGTACTGCGGCCTGTCCATGCAGAGGCGAAATGCTGCAACAAGTCCACCTTCACGTTGCCTGAGTTACTCCAACGACGATATCCTCGAGTTTTCAAGTAAATTTCGCTGAGTGACGAGGCATTTGGCTACCTTAAGAGAGTCATAGTTACTCTTGCCGGCTGCTCCCATTTCTTTAGGCCTTTAACATTCTTGCTATGGCCAGTCCTACAGAACCGATATGCCACTGTATGTCCACCTTAACGTCGTCACAGTTACTCACACTACGAGTCTCTCGAGTTTGCAAATGTACTTCGCCGGATGACGAGGCATTTAGCTACGTTAAGAGAGTCATAGTTCCTGCTGCCAGCTGCTCCCTTTTCTTTGAATCTATCCTCTCTTTAGTTCGTACTGCGGCCTGTCCATGCAGAAGCGAAATGCTGCAACAAGTCCACCTTCACGTTGCCTGAGTTACTCCAACGACGATATCCTCGAGTTTTCAAGTAAATTTCGCAGAGTGACGAGGCATTTGACTACCTTAAGAGAGTCATAGTTACTTCTGCCGGCTGCTCCCATTTCTTTAGGCCTTTAACATTCTTGCTATGGCCAGTCCTACAGAACCGATATGCCACTGTATGTCCACCTTAACGTCGTCACAGTTACTCACACTACGAGTCTCTCGAGTTTGCAAATGTACTTCGCCGGATGACGAGGCATTTAGCTACGTTAAGAGAGTCATAGTTCCTGCTGCCAGCTGCTCCCTTTTCTTTGAATCTATCCTCTCTTTAGTTCGTACTGCGGCCTGTCCATGCAGAAGCGAAATGCTGCAACAAGTCCACCTTCACGTTGCCTGAGTTACTCCAACGACGATATCCTCGAGTTTTCAAGTAAATTTCGCAGAGTGACGAGGCATTTGACTACCTTAAGAGAGTCATAGTTACTTCTGCCGGCTGCTCCCATTTCTTTAGGCCTTTAACATTCTTGCTATGGCCAGTCCTACAGAACCGATATGCCACTGTATGTCCACCTTAACGTCGTCACAGTTACTCACACTACGAGTCTCTCGAGTTTGCAAATGTACTTCGCCGGATGACGAGGCATTTAGCTACGTTAAGAGAGTCATAGTTCCTGCTGCCAGCTGCTCCCTTTTCTTTGAATCTATCCTCTCTTTAGTTCGTACTGCGGCCTGTCCATGCAGAGGCGAAATGCTGCAACAAGTCCACCTTCACGTTGCCTGAGTTACTCCAACGACGATATCCTCGAGTTTTCAAGTAAATTTCGCTGAGTGACGAGGCATTTGGCTACCTTAAGAGAGTCATAGTTACTCTTGCCGGCTGCTCCCATTTCTTTAGGCCTTTAACATTCTTGCTATGGCCAGTCCTACAGAACCGATATGCCACTGTATGTCCACCTTAACGTCGTCACAGTTACTCACACTACGAGTCTCTCGAGTTTGCAAATGTACTTCGCCGGATGACGAGGCATTTAGCTACGTTAAGAGAGTCATAGTTCCTGCTGCCAGCTGCTCCCTTTTCTTTGAATCTATCCTCTCTTTATTTCGTACTGCGGCCTGTCCATGCAGAGGCGAAATGCTGCAACAAGTCCACCTTCACGTTGCCTGAGTTACTCCAACGACGATATCCTCGAGTTTTCAAGTAAATTTCGCTGAGTGACGAGGCATTTGGCTACCTTAAGAGAGTCATAGTTACTCTTGCCGGCTGCTCCCATTTCTTTAGGCCTTTAACATTCTTGCTATGGCCAGTCCTACAGAACCGATATGCCACTGTATGTCCACCTTAACGTCGTCACAGTTACTCACACTACGAGTCTCTCGAGTTTGCAAATGTACTTCGCCGGATGACGAGGCATTTAGCTACGTTAAGAGAGTCATAGTTCCTGCTGCCAGCTGCTCCCTTTTCTTTGAATCTATCCTCTCTTTAGTTCGTACTGCGGCCTGTCCATGCAGAAGCGAAATGCTGCAACAAGTCCACCTTCACGTTGCCTGAGTTACTCCAACGACGATATCCTCGAGTTTTCAAGTAAATTTCGCTGAGTGACGAGGCATTTGGCTACCTTAAGAGACTCTTAGTTACTCCTGCCGGCTGCTCCCATTTCTTTAGGCCTTTAACATTCTTGCTATGGCCAGTCCTACAGAACCGATATGCCACTGTATGTCCACCTTAACGTCGTCACAGTTACTCACACTACGAGTCTCTCGAGTTTGCAAATGTACTTCGCCGGATGACGAGGCATTAGGCTACCTTAAGAGAGTCATAGTTCCTGCTGCCTGCTGCTCCCTTTTCTTTGAATCTATCCTCTCTTTATTTCGTACTGCGGCCTGTCCATGCAGAAGCGAAATGCTGCAACAAGTCCACCTTCACGTTGCCTGAGTTACTCCAACGACGATATCCTCGAGTTTTCAAGTAAATTTCGCAGAGTGACGAGGCATTTGACTACCTTAAGAGAGTCATAGTTACTTCTGCCGGCTGCTCCCATTTCTTTAGGCCTTTAACATTCTTGCTATGGCCAGTCCTACAGAACCGATATGCCACTGTATGTCCACCTTAACGTCGTCACAGTTACTCACACTACGAGTCTCTCGAGTTTGCAAATGTACTTCGCCGGATGACGAGGCATTTAGCTACCTTAAGAGAGTCATAGTTCCTGCTGCCAGCTGCTCCCTTTTCTTTGAATCTATCCTCTCTTTATTTCGTACTGCGGCCTGTCCATGCAGAGGCAAAATGCTGCAACAAGTCCACCTTCACGTTGCCTGAGTTACTCCAACGACGATATCCTCGAGTTTTCAAGTAAATTTCGCAGAGTGACGAGGCATTTGACTACCTTAAGAGAGTCATAGTTACTTCTGCCGGCTGCTCCCATTTCTTTAGGCCTTTAACATTCTTGCTATGGCCAGTCCTACAGAACCGATATGCCACTGTATGTCCACCTTAACGTCGTCACAGTTACTCACACTACGAGTCTCTCGAGTTTGCAAATGTACTTCGCCGGATGACGAGGCATTTAGCTACGTTAAGAGAGTCATAGTTCCTGCTGCCAGCTGCTCCCTTTTCTTTGAATCTATCCTCTCTTTAGTTCGTACTGCGGCCTGTCCATGCAGAAGCGAAATGCTGCAACAAGTCCACCTTCACGTTGCCTGAGTTACTCCAACGACGATATCCTCGAGTTTTCAAGTAAATTTCGCAGAGTGACGAGGCATTTGACTACCTTAAGAGAGTCATAGTTACTTCTGCCGGCTGCTCCCATTTCTTTAGGCCTTTAACATTCTTGCTATGGCCAGTCCTACAGAACCGATATGCCACTGTATGTCCACCTTAACGTCGTCACAGTTACTCACACTACGAGTCTCTCGAGTTTGCAAATGTACTTCGCCGGATGACGAGGCATTTAGCTACGTTAAGAGAGTCATAGTTCCTGCTGCCAGCTGCTCCCTTTTCTTTGAATCTATCCTCTCTTTATTTCGTACTGCGGCCTGTCCATGCAGAGGCGAAATGCTGCAACAAGTCCACCTTCACGTTGCCTGAGTTACTCCAACGACGATATCCTCGAGTTTTCAAGTAAATTTCGCAGAGTGACGATTCATTTGACTACCTTAAGAGAGTCATAGTTACTTCTGCCGGCTGCTCCCATTTCTTTAGGCCTTTAACATTCTTGCTATGGCCAGTCCTACAGAACCGATATGCCACTGTATGTCCACCTTAACGTCGTCACAGTTACTCACACTACGAGTCTCTCGAGTTTGCAAATGTACTTCGCCGGATGACGAGGCATTTAGCTACGTTAAGAGAGTCATAGTTCCTGCTGCCAGCTGCTCCCTTTTCTTTGAATCTATCCTCTCTTTAGTTCGTACTGCGGCCTGTCCATGCAGAAGCGAAATGCTGCAACAAGTCCACCTTCACGTTGCCTGAGTTACTCCAACGACGATATCCTCGAGTTTTCAAGTAAATTTCGCTGAGTGACGAGGCATTTGGCTACCTTAAGAGACTCTTAGTTACTCCTGCCGGCCGCTCCCATTTCTTTAGGCCTTTAACATTCTTGCTATGACCAGTCCTACAGAACCGATATGCCACTGTATGTCCACCTTAACGTCGTCACAGTTACTCACACTACGAGTCTCTCGAGTTTGCAAATGTACTTCGCCGGATGACGAGGCATTTGGCTACCTTAAGAGAGTCATAGTTCCTGCTGCCTGCTGCTCCCTTTTCTTTGAATCTATCCTCTCTTTATTTCGTACTGCGGCCTGTCCATGCAGAAGCGAAATCCTGCAACAAGTCCACCTTCACGTTGCCTGAGTTACTCCAACGACGATATCCTCGAGTTTTCAAGTAAATTTCGCTGAGTGACGAGGCATTTGGCTACCTTAAGAGACTCATAGTTACTCCTGCCGGCTGCTCCCATTTCTTTAGGCCTTTAAAATTCTTGCTATGGCCAGTCCTACAGAACCGATATGCCACTGTATGTCCACCTTAACGACGTCACAGTTACTCACACTACGACTCTCTCGAGTTTGCAAATGTACTTCGCCGGATGACGAGGCATTTGGCTACCTTAAGGGAGTCATAGTTCCTGCTGCCAGCTACTCCCTTTTCTTTGAATCTATCCTCTCTTTATTTCGTACTGCGGCCTGTCCATGCAGAAGCGAAATCCTGCAACAAGTCCACCTTCACGTTGCCTGAGTTACTCCAACGACGATATCCTCGAGTTTTCAAGTAAATTTCGCTGAGTGACGAGGCATTTGGCTACCTTAAGAGAGTCATAGTTACTCTTGCCGGCTGCTCCCATTTCTTTAGGCCTTTAACATTCTTGCTATGGCCAGTCCTACAGAACCGATATGCCACTGTATGTCCACCTTAACGTCGTCACAGTTACTCACACTACGAGTCTCTCGAGTTTGCAAATGTACTTCGCCGGATGACGAGGCATTTAGCTACGTTAAGAGAGTCATAGTTCCTGCTGCCAGCTGCTCCCTTTTCTTTGAATCTATCCTCTCTTTAGTTCGTACTGCGGCCTGTCCATGCAGAAGCGAAATGCTGCAACAAGTCCACCTTCACGTTGCCTGAGTTACTCCAACGACGATATCCTCGAGTTTTCAAGTAAATTTCGCTGAGTGACGAGGCATTTGGCTACCTTAAGAGACTCTTAGTTACTCCTGCCGGCTGCTCCCATTTCTTTAGGCCTTTAACATTCTTGCTATGGCCAGTCCTACAGAACCGATATGCCACTGTATGTCCACCTTAACGTCGTCACAGTTACTCACACTACGAGTCTCTCGAGTTTGCAAATGTACTTCGCCGGATGACGAGGCATTAGGCTACCTTAAGAGAGTCATAGTTCCTGCTGCCTGCTGCTCCCTTTTCTTTGAATCTATCCTCTCTTTATTTCGTACTGCGGCCTGTCCATGCAGAAGCGAAATGCTGCAACAAGTCCACCTTCACGTTGCCTGAGTTACTCCAACGACGATATCCTCGAGTTTTCAAGTAAATTTCGCAGAGTGACGAGGCATTTGACTACCTTAAGAGAGTCATAGTTACTTCTGCCGGCTGCTCCCATTTCTTTAGGCCTTTAACATTCTTGCTATGGCCAGTCCTACAGAACCGATATGCCACTGTATGTCCACCTTAACGTCGTCACAGTTACTCACACTACGAGTCTCTCGAGTTTGCAAATGTACTTCGCCGGATGACGAGGCATTTAGCTACCTTAAGAGAGTCATAGTTCCTGCTGCCAGCTGCTCCCTTTTCTTTGAATCTATCCTCTCTTTATTTCGTACTGCGGCCTGTCCATGCAGAGGCGAAATGCTGCAACAAGTCCACCTTCACGTTGCCTGAGTTACTCCAACGACGATATCCTCGAGTTTTCAAGTAAATTTCGCAGAGTGACGAGGCATTTGACTACCTTAAGAGAGTCATAGTTACTTCTGCCGGCTGCTCCCATTTCTTTAGGCCTTTAACATTCTTGCTATGGCCAGTCCTACAGAACCGATATGCCACTGTATGTCCACCTTAACGTCGTCACAGTTACTCACACTACGAGTCTCTCGAGTTTGCAAATGTACTTCGCCGGATGACGAGGCATTTAGCTACGTTAAGAGAGTCATAGTTCCTGCTGCCAGCTGCTCCCTTTTCTTTGAATCTATCCTCTCTTTAGTTCGTACTGCGGCCTGTCCATGCAGAAGCGAAATGCTGCAACAAGTCCACCTTCACGTTGCCTGAGTTACTCCAACGACGATATCCTCGAGTTTTCAAGTAAATTTCGCAGAGTGATGAGGCATTTGACTACCTTAAGAGAGTCATAGTTACTTCTGCCGGCTGCTCCCATTTCTTTAGGCCTTTAACATTCTTGCTATGGCCAGTCCTACAGAACCGATATGCCACTGTATGTCCACCTTAACGTCGTCACAGTTACTCACACTACGAGTCTCTCGAGTTTGCAAATGTACTTCGCCGGATGACGAGGCATTTAGCTACGTTAAGAGAGTCATAGTTCCTGCTGCCAGCTGCTCCCTTTTCTTTGAATCTATCCTCTCTTTATTTCGTACTGCGGCCTGTCCATGCAGAGGCGAAATGCTGCAACAAGTCCACCTTCACGTTGCCTGAGTTACTCCAACGACGATATCCTCGAGTTTTCAAGTAAATTTCGCAGAGTGACGATTCATTTGACTACCTTAAGAGAGTCATAGTTACTTCTGCCGGCTGCTCCCATTTCTTTAGGCCTTTAACATTCTTGCTATGGCCAGTCCTACAGAACCGATATGCCACTGTATGTCCACCTTAACGTCGTCACAGTTACTCACACTACGAGTCTCTCGAGTTTGCAAATGTACTTCGCCGGATGACGAGGCATTTAGCTACGTTAAGAGAGTCATAGTTCCTGCTGCCAGCTGCTCCCTTTTCTTTGAATCTATCCTCTCTTTAGTTCGTACTGCGGCCTGTCCATGCAGAAGCGAAATGCTGCAACAAGTCCACCTTCACGTTGCCTGAGTTACTCCAACGACGATATCCTCGAGTTTTCAAGTAAATTTCGCTGAGTGACGAGGCATTTGGCTACCTTAAGAGACTCTTAGTTACTCCTGCCGGCCGCTCCCATTTCTTTAGGCCTTTAACATTCTTGCTATGACCAGTCCTACAGAACCGATATGCCACTGTATGTCCACCTTAACGTCGTCACAGTTACTCACACTACGAGTCTCTCGAGTTTGCAAATGTACTTCGCCGGATGACGAGGCATTTGGCTACCTTAAGAGAGTCATAGTTCCTGCTGCCTGCTGCTCCCTTTTCTTTGAATCTATCCTCTCTTTATTTCGTACTGCGGCCTGTCCATGCAGAAGCGAAATCCTGCAACAAGTCCACCTTCACGTTGCCTGAGTTACTCCAACGACGATATCCTCGAGTTTTCAAGTAAATTTCGCTGAGTGACGAGGCATTTGGCTACCTTAAGAGACTCATAGTTACTCCTGCCGGCTGCTCCCATTTCTTTAGGCCTTTAAAATTCTTGCTATGGCCAGTCCTACAGAACCGATATGCCACTGTATGTCCACCTTAACGACGTCACAGTTACTCACACTACGACTCTCTCGAGTTTGCAAATGTACTTCGCCGGATGACGAGGCATTTGGCTACCTTAAGGGAGTCATAGTTCCTGCTGCCAGCTACTCCCTTTTCTTTGAATCTATCCTCTCTTTATTTCGTACTGCGGCCTGTCCATGCAGAAGCGAAATCCTGCAACAAGTCCACCTTCACGTTGCCTGAGTTACTCCAACGACGATATCCTCGAGTTTTCAAGTAAATTTCGCTGAGTGACGAGGCATTTGGCTACCTTAAGAGAGTCATAGTTACTCTTGCCGGCTGCTCCCATTTCTTTAGGCCTTTAACATTCTTGCTATGGCCAGTCCTACAGAACCGATATGCCACTGTATGTCCACCTTAACGTCGTCACAGTTACTCACACTACGAGTCTCTCGAGTTTGCAAATGTACTTCGCCGGATGACGAGGCATTTAGCTACGTTAAGAGAGTCATAGTTCCTGCTGCCAGCTGCTCCCTTTTCTTTGAATCTATCCTCTCTTTAGTTCGTACTGCGGCCTGTCCATGCAGAAGCGAAATGCTGCAACAAGTCCACCTTCACGTTGCCTGAGTTACTCCAACGACGATATCCTCGAGTTTTCAAGTAAATTTCGCTGAGTGACGAGGCATTTGGCTACCTTAAGAGACTCTTAGTTACTCCTGCCGGCTGCTCCCATTTCTTTAGGCCTTTAACATTCTTGCTATGGCCAGTCCTACAGAACCGATATGCCACTGTATGTCCACCTTAACGTCGTCACAGTTACTCACACTACGAGTCTCTCGAGTTTGCAAATGTACTTCGCCGGATGACGAGGCATTAGGCTACCTTAAGAGAGTCATAGTTCCTGCTGCCTGCTGCTCCCTTTTCTTTGAATCTATCCTCTCTTTATTTCGTACTGCGGCCTGTCCATGCAGAAGCGAAATGCTGCAACAAGTCCACCTTCACGTTGCCTGAGTTACTCCAACGACGATATCCTCGAGTTTTCAAGTAAATTTCGCAGAGTGACGAGGCATTTGACTACCTTAAGAGAGTCATAGTTACTTCTGCCGGCTGCTCCCATTTCTTTAGGCCTTTAACATTCTTGCTATGGCCAGTCCTACAGAACCGATATGCCACTGTATGTCCACCTTAACGTCGTCACAGTTACTCACACTACGAGTCTCTCGAGTTTGCAAATGTACTTCGCCGGATGACGAGGCATTTAGCTACCTTAAGAGAGTCATAGTTCCTGCTGCCAGCTGCTCCCTTTTCTTTGAATCTATCCTCTCTTTATTTCGTACTGCGGCCTGTCCATGCAGAGGCGAAATGCTGCAACAAGTCCACCTTCACGTTGCCTGAGTTACTCCAACGACGATATCCTCGAGTTTTCAAGTAAATTTCGCAGAGTGACGAGGCATTTGACTACCTTAAGAGAGTCATAGTTACTTCTGCCGGCTGCTCCCATTTCTTTAGGCCTTTAACATTCTTGCTATGGCCAGTCCTACAGAACCGATATGCCACTGTATGTCCACCTTAACGTCGTCACAGTTACTCACACTACGAGTCTCTCGAGTTTGCAAATGTACTTCGCCGGATGACGAGGCATTTAGCTACGTTAAGAGAGTCATAGTTCCTGCTGCCAGCTGCTCCCTTTTCTTTGAATCTATCCTCTCTTTAGTTCGTACTGCGGCCTGTCCATGCAGAAGCGAAATGCTGCAACAAGTCCACCTTCACGTTGCCTGAGTTACTCCAACGACGATATCCTCGAGTTTTCAAGTAAATTTCGCAGAGTGATGAGGCATTTGACTACCTTAAGAGAGTCATAGTTACTTCTGCCGGCTGCTCCCATTTCTTTAGGCCTTTAACATTCTTGCTATGGCCAGTCCTACAGAACCGATATGCCACTGTATGTCCACCTTAACGTCGTCACAGTTACTCACACTACGAGTCTCTCGAGTTTGCAAATGTACTTCGCCGGATGACGAGGCATTTAGCTACGTTAAGAGAGTCATAGTTCCTGCTGCCAGCTGCTCCCTTTTCTTTGAATCTATCCTCTCTTTATTTCGTACTGCGGCCTGTCCATGCAGAGGCGAAATGCTGCAACAAGTCCACCTTCACGTTGCCTGAGTTACTCCAACGACGATATCCTCGAGTTTTCAAGTAAATTTCGCTGAGTGACGAGGCATTTGGCTACCTTAAGAGAGTCATAGTTACTCTTGCCGGCTGCTCCCATTTCTTTAGGCCTTTAACATTCTTGCTATGGCCAGTCCTACAGAACCGATATGCCACTGTATGTCCACCTTAACGTCGTCACAGTTACTCACACTACGAGTCTCTCGAGTTTGCAAATGTACTTCGCCGGATGACGAGGCATTTAGCTACGTTAAGAGAGTCATAGTTCCTGCTGCCAGCTGCTCCCTTTTCTTTGAATCTATCCTCTCTTTAGTTCGTACTGCGGCCTGTCCATGCAGAAGCGAAATGCTGCAACAAGTCCACCTTCACGTTGCCTGAGTTACTCCAACGACGATATCCTCGAGTTTTCAAGTAAATTTCGCAGAGTGACGAGGCATTTGACTACCTTAAGAGAGTCATAGTTACTTCTGCCGGCTGCTCCCATTTCTTTAGGCCTTTAACATTCTTGCTATGGCCAGTCCTACAGAACCGATATGCCACTGTATGTCCACCTTAACGTCGTCACAGTTACTCACACTACGAGTCTCTCGAGTTTGCAAATGTACTTCGCCGGATGACGAGGCATTTAGCTACGTTAAGAGAGTCATAGTTCCTGCTGCCAGCTGCTCCCTTTTCTTTGAATCTATCCTCTCTTTAGTTCGTACTGCGGCCTGTCCATGCAGAAGCGAAATGCTGCAACAAGTCCACCTTCACGTTGCCTGAGTTACTCCAACGACGATATCCTCGAGTTTTCAAGTAAATTTCGCAGAGTGACGAGGCATTTGACTACCTTAAGAGAGTCATAGTTACTTCTGCCGGCTGCTCCCATTTCTTTAGGCCTTTAACATTCTTGCTATGGCCAGTCCTACAGAACCGATATGCCACTGTATGTCCACCTTAACGTCGTCACAGTTACTCACACTACGAGTCTCTCGAGTTTGCAAATGTACTTCGCCGGATGACGAGGCATTTAGCTACGTTAAGAGAGTCATAGTTCCTGCTGCCAGCTGCTCCCTTTTCTTTGAATCTATCCTCTCTTTATTTCGTACTGCGGCCTGTCCATGCAGAGGCGAAATGCTGCAACAAGTCCACCTTCACGTTGCCTGAGTTACTCCAACGACGATATCCTCGAGTTTTCAAGTAAATTTCGCTGAGTGACGAGGCATTTGGCTACCTTAAGAGAGTCATAGTTACTCTTGCCGGCTGCTCCCATTTCTTTAGGCCTTTAACATTCTTGCTATGGCCAGTCCTACAGAACCGATATGCCACTGTATGTCCACCTTAACGTCGTCACAGTTACTCACACTACGAGTCTCTCGAGTTTGCAAATGTACTTCGCCGGATGACGAGGCATTTAGCTACGTTAAGAGAGTCATAGTTCCTGCTGCCAGCTGCTCCCTTTTCTTTGAATCTATCCTCTCTTTATTTCGTACTGCGGCCTGTCCATGCAGAGGCGAAATGCTGCAACAAGTCCACCTTCACGTTGCCTGAGTTACTCCAACGACGATATCCTCGAGTTTTCAAGTAAATTTCGCAGAGTGACGATTCATTTGACTACCTTAAGAGAGTCATAGTTACTTCTGCCGGCTGCTCCCATTTCTTTAGGCCTTTAACATTCTTGCTATGGCCAGTCCTACAGAACCGATATGCCACTGTATGTCCACCTTAACGTCGTCACAGTTACTCACACTACGAGTCTCTCGAGTTTGCAAATGTACTTCGCCGGATGACGAGGCATTTAGCTACGTTAAGAGAGTCATAGTTCCTGCTGCCAGCTGCTCCCTTTTCTTTGAATCTATCCTCTCTTTAGTTCGTACTGCGGCCTGTCCATGCAGAAGCGAAATGCTGCAACAAGTCCACCTTCACGTTGCCTGAGTTACTCCAACGACGATATCCTCGAGTTTTCAAGTAAATTTCGCTGAGTGACGAGGCATTTGGCTACCTTAAGAGACTCTTAGTTACTCCTGCCGGCCGCTCCCATTTCTTTAGGCCTTTAACATTCTTGCTATGACCAGTCCTACAGAACCGATATGCCACTGTATGTCCACCTTAACGTCGTCACAGTTACTCACACTACGAGTCTCTCGAGTTTGCAAATGTACTTCGCCGGATGACGAGGCATTTGGCTACCTTAAGAGAGTCATAGTTCCTGCTGCCTGCTGCTCCCTTTTCTTTGAATCTATCCTCTCTTTATTTCGTACTGCGGCCTGTCCATGCAGAAGCGAAATCCTGCAACAAGTCCACCTTCACGTTGCCTGAGTTACTCCAACGACGATATCCTCGAGTTTTCAAGTAAATTTCGCTGAGTGACGAGGCATTTGGCTACCTTAAGAGACTCATAGTTACTCCTGCCGGCTGCTCCCATTTCTTTAGGCCTTTAAAATTCTTGCTATGGCCAGTCCTACAGAACCGATATGCCACTGTATGTCCACCTTAACGACGTCACAGTTACTCACACTACGACTCTCTCGAGTTTGCAAATGTACTTCGCCGGATGACGAGGCATTTGGCTACCTTAAGGGAGTCATAGTTCCTGCTGCCAGCTACTCCCTTTTCTTTGAATCTATCCTCTCTTTATTTCGTACTGCGGCCTGTCCATGCAGAAGCGAAATCCTGCAACAAGTCCACCTTCACGTTGCCTGAGTTACTCCAACGACGATATCCTCGAGTTTTCAAGTAAATTTCGCTGAGTGACGAGGCATTTGGCTACCTTAAGAGAGTCATAGTTACT
Organism: Schistocerca piceifrons; assembly: GCF_021461385.2. NCBI lineage: Eukaryota > Metazoa > Arthropoda > Insecta > Orthoptera > Acrididae > Schistocerca > Schistocerca piceifrons. Next base: position 81,667 of record NW_025728886.1, read on the forward strand.
CTTGCCGGCTGCTCCCATTTCTTTAGGCCTTTAACATTCTTGCTATGGCCAGTCCTACAGAACCGATATGCCACTGTATGTCCACCTTAACGTCGTCACAGTTACTCACACTACGAGTCTCTCGAGTTTGCAAATGTACTTCGCCGGATGACGAGGCATTTAGCTACGTTAAGAGAGTCATAGTTCCTGCTGCCAGCTGCTCCCTTTTCTTTGAATCTATCCTCTCTTTAGTTCGTACTGCGGCCTGTCCATGCAGAAGCGAAATGCTGCAACAAGTCCACCTTCACGTTGCCTGAGTTACTCCAACGACGATATCCTCGAGTTTTCAAGTAAATTTCGCTGAGTGACGAGGCATTTGGCTACCTTAAGAGACTCTTAGTTACTCCTGCCGGCTGCTCCCATTTCTTTAGGCCTTTAACATTCTTGCTATGGCCAGTCCTACAGAACCGATATGCCACTGTATGTCCACCTTAACGTCGTCACAGTTACTCACACTACGAGTCTCTCGAGTTTGCAAATGTACTTCGCCGGATGACGAGGCATTAGGCTACCTTAAGAGAGTCATAGTTCCTGCTGCCTGCTGCTCCCTTTTCTTTGAATCTATCCTCTCTTTATTTCGTACTGCGGCCTGTCCATGCAGAAGCGAAATGCTGCAACAAGTCCACCTTCACGTTGCCTGAGTTACTCCAACGACGATATCCTCGAGTTTTCAAGTAAATTTCGCAGAGTGACGAGGCATTTGACTACCTTAAGAGAGTCATAGTTACTTCTGCCGGCTGCTCCCATTTCTTTAGGCCTTTAACATTCTTGCTATGGCCAGTCCTACAGAACCGATATGCCACTGTATGTCCACCTTAACGTCGTCACAGTTACTCACACTACGAGTCTCTCGAGTTTGCAAATGTACTTCGCCGGATGACGAGGCATTTAGCTACCTTAAGAGAGTCATAGTTCCTGCTGCCAGCTGCTCCCTTTTCTTTGAATCTATCCTCTCTTTATTTCGTACTGCGGCCTGTCCATGCAGAGGCGAAATGCTGCAACAAGTCCACCTTCACGTTGCCTGAGTTACTCCAACGACGATATCCTCGAGTTTTCAAGTAAATTTCGCAGAGTGACGAGGCATTTGACTACCTTAAGAGAGTCATAGTTACTTCTGCCGGCTGCTCCCATTTCTTTAGGCCTTTAACATTCTTGCTATGGCCAGTCCTACAGAACCGATATGCCACTGTATGTCCACCTTAACGTCGTCACAGTTACTCACACTACGAGTCTCTCGAGTTTGCAAATGTACTTCGCCGGATGACGAGGCATTTAGCTACGTTAAGAGAGTCATAGTTCCTGCTGCCAGCTGCTCCCTTTTCTTTGAATCTATCCTCTCTTTAGTTCGTACTGCGGCCTGTCCATGCAGAAGCGAAATGCTGCAACAAGTCCACCTTCACGTTGCCTGAGTTACTCCAACGACGATATCCTCGAGTTTTCAAGTAAATTTCGCAGAGTGACGAGGCATTTGACTACCTTAAGAGAGTCATAGTTACTTCTGCCGGCTGCTCCCATTTCTTTAGGCCTTTAACATTCTTGCTATGGCCAGTCCTACAGAACCGATATGCCACTGTATGTCCACCTTAACGTCGTCACAGTTACTCACACTACGAGTCTCTCGAGTTTGCAAATGTACTTCGCCGGATGACGAGGCATTTAGCTACGTTAAGAGAGTCATAGTTCCTGCTGCCAGCTGCTCCCTTTTCTTTGAATCTATCCTCTCTTTATTTCGTACTGCGGCCTGTCCATGCAGAGGCGAAATGCTGCAACAAGTCCACCTTCACGTTGCCTGAGTTACTCCAACGACGATATCCTCGAGTTTTCAAGTAAATTTCGCTGAGTGACGAGGCATTTGGCTACCTTAAGAGAGTCATAGTTACTCTTGCCGGCTGCTCCCATTTCTTTAGGCCTTTAACATTCTTGCTATGGCCAGTCCTACAGAACCGATATGCCACTGTATGTCCACCTTAACGTCGTCACAGTTACTCACACTACGAGTCTCTCGAGTTTGCAAATGTACTTCGCCGGATGACGAGGCATTTAGCTACGTTAAGAGAGTCATAGTTCCTGCTGCCAGCTGCTCCCTTTTCTTTGAATCTATCCTCTCTTTAGTTCGTACTGCGGCCTGTCCATGCAGAAGCGAAATGCTGCAACAAGTCCACCTTCACGTTGCCTGAGTTACTCCAACGACGATATCCTCGAGTTTTCAAGTAAATTTCGCAGAGTGACGAGGCATTTGACTACCTTAAGAGAGTCATAGTTACTTCTGCCGGCTGCTCCCATTTCTTTAGGCCTTTAACATTCTTGCTATGGCCAGTCCTACAGAACCGATATGCCACTGTATGTCCACCTTAACGTCGTCACAGTTACTCACACTACGAGTCTCTCGAGTTTGCAAATGTACTTCGCCGGATGACGAGGCATTTAGCTACGTTAAGAGAGTCATAGTTCCTGCTGCCAGCTGCTCCCTTTTCTTTGAATCTATCCTCTCTTTAGTTCGTACTGCGGCCTGTCCATGCAGAAGCGAAATGCTGCAACAAGTCCACCTTCACGTTGCCTGAGTTACTCCAACGACGATATCCTCGAGTTTTCAAGTAAATTTCGCAGAGTGATGAGGCATTTGACTACCTTAAGAGAGTCATAGTTACTTCTGCCGGCTGCTCCCATTTCTTTAGGCCTTTAACATTCTTGCTATGGCCAGTCCTACAGAACCGATATGCCACTGTATGTCCACCTTAACGTCGTCACAGTTACTCACACTACGAGTCTCTCGAGTTTGCAAATGTACTTCGCCGGATGACGAGGCATTTAGCTACGTTAAGAGAGTCATAGTTCCTGCTGCCAGCTGCTCCCTTTTCTTTGAATCTATCCTCTCTTTATTTCGTACTGCGGCCTGTCCATGCAGAGGCGAAATGCTGCAACAAGTCCACCTTCACGTTGCCTGAGTTACTCCAACGACGATATCCTCGAGTTTTCAAGTAAATTTCGCTGAGTGACGAGGCATTTGGCTACCTTAAGAGAGTCATAGTTACTCTTGCCGGCTGCTCCCATTTCTTTAGGCCTTTAACATTCTTGCTATGGCCAGTCCTACAGAACCGATATGCCACTGTATGTCCACCTTAACGTCGTCACAGTTACTCACACTACGAGTCTCTCGAGTTTGCAAATGTACTTCGCCGGATGACGAGGCATTTAGCTACGTTAAGAGAGTCATAGTTCCTGCTGCCAGCTGCTCCCTTTTCTTTGAATCTATCCTCTCTTTAGTTCGTACTGCGGCCTGTCCATGCAGAAGCGAAATGCTGCAACAAGTCCACCTTCACGTTGCCTGAGTTACTTCAACGACGATATCCTCGAGTTTTCAAGTAAATTTCGCAGAGTGACGAGGCATTTGACTACCTTAAGAGAGTCATAGTTACTTCTGCCGGCTGCTCCCATTTCTTTAGGCCTTTAACATTCTTGCTATGGCCAGTCCTACAGAACCGATATGCCACTGTATGTCCACCTTAACGTCGTCACAGTTACTCACACTACGAGTCTCTCGAGTTTGCAAATGTACTTCGCCGGATGACGAGGCATTTAGCTACGTTAAGAGAGTCATAGTTCCTGCTGCCAGCTGCTCCCTTTTCTTTGAATCTATCCTCTCTTTATTTCGTACTGCGGCCTGTCCATGCAGAGGCGAAATGCTGCAACAAGTCCACCTTCACGTTGCCTGAGTTACTCCAACGACGATATCCTCGAGTTTTCAAGTAAATTTCGCTGAGTGACGAGGCATTTGGCTACCTTAAGAGAGTCATAGTTACTCTTGCCGGCTGCTCCCATTTCTTTAGGCCTTTAACATTCTTGCTATGGCCAGTCCTACAGAACCGATATGCCACTGTATGTCCACCTTAACGTCGTCACAGTTACTCACACTACGAGTCTCTCGAGTTTGCAAATGTACTTCGCCGGATGACGAGGCATTTAGCTACGTTAAGAGAGTCATAGTTCCTGCTGCCAGCTGCTCCCTTTTCTTTGAATCTATCCTCTCTTTATTTCGTACTGCGGCCTGTCCATGCAGAGGCGAAATGCTGCAACAAGTCCACCTTCACGTTGCCTGAGTTACTCCAACGACGATATCCTCGAGTTTTCAAGTAAATTTCGCAGAGTGACGATTCATTTGACTACCTTAAGAGAGTCATAGTTACTTCTGCCGGCTGCTCCCATTTCTTTAGGCCTTTAACATTCTTGCTATGGCCAGTCCTACAGAACCGATATGCCACTGTATGTCCACCTTAACGTCGTCACAGTTACTCACACTACGAGTCTCTCGAGTTTGCAAATGTACTTCGCCGGATGACGAGGCATTTAGCTACGTTAAGAGAGTCATAGTTCCTGCTGCCAGCTGCTCCCTTTTCTTTGAATCTATCCTCTCTTTAGTTCGTACTGCGGCCTGTCCATGCAGAAGCGAAATGCTGCAACAAGTCCACCTTCACGTTGCCTGAGTTACTCCAACGACGATATCCTCGAGTTTTCAAGTAAATTTCGCTGAGTGACGAGGCATTTGGCTACCTTAAGAGACTCTTAGTTACTCCTGCCGGCCGCTCCCATTTCTTTAGGCCTTTAACATTCTTGCTATGACCAGTCCTACAGAACCGATATGCCACTGTATGTCCACCTTAACGTCGTCACAGTTACTCACACTACGAGTCTCTCGAGTTTGCAAATGTACTTCGCCGGATGACGAGGCATTTGGCTACCTTAAGAGAGTCATAGTTCCTGCTGCCTGCTGCTCCCTTTTCTTTGAATCTATCCTCTCTTTATTTCGTACTGCGGCCTGTCCATGCAGAAGCGAAATCCTGCAACAAGTCCACCTTCACGTTGCCTGAGTTACTCCAACGACGATATCCTCGAGTTTTCAAGTAAATTTCGCTGAGTGACGAGGCATTTGGCTACCTTAAGAGACTCATAGTTACTCCTGCCGGCTGCTCCCATTTCTTTAGGCCTTTAAAATTCTTGCTATGGCCAGTCCTACAGAACCGATATGCCACTGTATGTCCACCTTAACGACGTCACAGTTACTCACACTACGACTCTCTCGAGTTTGCAAATGTACTTCGCCGGATGACGAGGCATTTGGCTACCTTAAGGGAGTCATAGTTCCTGCTGCCAGCTACTCCCTTTTCTTTGAATCTATCCTCTCTTTATTTCGTACTGCGGCCTGTCCATGCAGAAGCGAAATCCTGCAACAAGTCCACCTTCACGTTGCCTGAGTTACTCCAACGACGATATCCTCGAGTTTTCAAGTAAATTTCGCTGAGTGACGAGGCATTTGGCTACCTTAAGAGAGTCATAGTTACTCTTGCCGGCTGCTCCCATTTCTTTAGGCCTTTAACATTCTTGCTATGGCCAGTCCTACAGAACCGATATGCCACTGTATGTCCACCTTAACGTCGTCACAGTTACTCACACTACGAGTCTCTCGAGTTTGCAAATGTACTTCGCCGGATGACGAGGCATTTAGCTACGTTAAGAGAGTCATAGTTCCTGCTGCCAGCTGCTCCCTTTTCTTTGAATCTATCCTCTCTTTATTTCGTACTGCGGCCTGTCCATGCAGAGGCGAAATGCTGCAACAAGTCCACCTTCACGTTGCCTGAGTTACTCCAACGACGATATCCTCGAGTTTTCAAGTAAATTTCGCTGAGTGACGAGGCATTTGGCTACCTTAAGAGAGTCATAGTTACTCTTGCCGGCTGCTCCCATTTCTTTAGGCCTTTAACATTCTTGCTATGGCCAGTCCTACAGAACCGATATGCCACTGTATGTCCACCTTAACGTCGTCACAGTTACTCACACTACGAGTCTCTCGAGTTTGCAAATGTACTTCGCCGGATGACGAGGCATTTAGCTACGTTAAGAGAGTCATAGTTCCTGCTGCCAGCTGCTCCCTTTTCTTTGAATCTATCCTCTCTTTATTTCGTACTGCGGCCTGTCCATGCAGAGGCGAAATGCTGCAACAAGTCCACCTTCACGTTGCCTGAGTTACTCCAACGACGATATCCTCGAGTTTTCAAGTAAATTTCGCAGAGTGACGATTCATTTGACTACCTTAAGAGAGTCATAGTTACTTCTGCCGGCTGCTCCCATTTCTTTAGGCCTTTAACATTCTTGCTATGGCCAGTCCTACAGAACCGATATGCCACTGTATGTCCACCTTAACGTCGTCACAGTTACTCACACTACGAGTCTCTCGAGTTTGCAAATGTACTTCGCCGGATGACGAGGCATTTAGCTACGTTAAGAGAGTCATAGTTCCTGCTGCCAGCTGCTCCCTTTTCTTTGAATCTATCCTCTCTTTAGTTCGTACTGCGGCCTGTCCATGCAGAAGCGAAATGCTGCAACAAGTCCACCTTCACGTTGCCTGAGTTACTCCAACGACGATATCCTCGAGTTTTCAAGTAAATTTCGCTGAGTGACGAGGCATTTGGCTACCTTAAGAGACTCTTAGTTACTCCTGCCGGCCGCTCCCATTTCTTTAGGCCTTTAACATTCTTGCTATGACCAGTCCTACAGAACCGATATGCCACTGTATGTCCACCTTAACGTCGTCACAGTTACTCACACTACGAGTCTCTCGAGTTTGCAAATGTACTTCGCCGGATGACGAGGCATTTGGCTACCTTAAGAGAGTCATAGTTCCTGCTGCCTGCTGCTCCCTTTTCTTTGAATCTATCCTCTCTTTATTTCGTACTGCGGCCTGTCCATGCAGAAGCGAAATCCTGCAACAAGTCCACCTTCACGTTGCCTGAGTTACTCCAACGACGATATCCTCGAGTTTTCAAGTAAATTTCGCTGAGTGACGAGGCATTTGGCTACCTTAAGAGACTCATAGTTACTCCTGCCGGCTGCTCCCATTTCTTTAGGCCTTTAAAATTCTTGCTATGGCCAGTCCTACAGAACCGATATGCCACTGTATGTCCACCTTAACGACGTCACAGTTACTCACACTACGACTCTCTCGAGTTTGCAAATGTACTTCGCCGGATGACGAGGCATTTGGCTACCTTAAGGGAGTCATAGTTCCTGCTGCCAGCTACTCCCTTTTCTTTGAATCTATCCTCTCTTTATTTCGTACTGCGGCCTGTCCATGCAGAAGCGAAATCCTGACACAAGTCCACCTTCACGTTGCCTGAGTTACTCCAACGACGATATCCTCGAGTTTTCAAGTAAATTTCGCTGAGTGACGAGGCATTTGGCTACCTTAAGAGAGTCATAGTTACTCTTGCCGGCTGCTCCCATTTCTTTAGGCCTTTAACATTCTTGCTATGGCCAGTCCTACAGAACCGATATGCCACTGTATGTCCACCTTAACGTCGTCACAGTTACTCACACTACGAGTCTCTCGAGTTTGCAAATGTACTTCGCCGGATGACGAGGCATTTAGCTACGTTAAGAGAGTCATAGTTCCTGCTGCCAGCTGCTCCCTTTTCTTTGAATCTATCCTCTCTTTATTTCGTACTGCGGCCTGTCCATGCAGAGGCGAAATGCTGCAACAAGTCCACCTTCACGTTGCCTGAGTTACTCCAACGACGATATCCTCGAGTTTTCAAGTAAATTTCGCTGAGTGACGAGGCATTTGGCTACCTTAAGAGAGTCATAGTTACTCTTGCCGGCTGCTCCCATTTCTTTAGGCCTTTAACATTCTTGCTATGGCCAGTCCTACAGAACCGATATGCCACTGTATGTCCACCTTAACGTCGTCACAGTTACTCACACTACGAGTCTCTCGAGTTTGCAAATGTACTTCGCCGGATGACGAGGCATTTAGCTACGTTAAGAGAGTCATAGTTCCTGCTGCCAGCTGCTCCCTTTTCTTTGAATCTATCCTCTCTTTATTTCGTACTGCGGCCTGTCCATGCAGAGGCGAAATGCTGCAACAAGTCCACCTTCACGTTGCCTGAGTTACTCCAACGACGATATCCTCGAGTTTTCAAGTAAATTTCGCAGAGTGACGATTCATTTGACTACCTTAAGAGAGTCATAGTTACTTCTGCCGGCTGCTCCCATTTCTTTAGGCCTTTAACATTCTTGCTATGGCCAGTCCTACAGAACCGATATGCCACTGTATGTCCACCTTAACGTCGTCACAGTTACTCACACTACGAGTCTCTCGAGTTTGCAAATGTACTTCGCCGGATGACGAGGCATTTAGCTACGTTAAGAGAGTCATAGTTCCTGCTGCCAGCTGCTCCCTTTTCTTTGAATCTATCCTCTCTTTAGTTCGTACTGCGGCCTGTCCATGCAGAAGCGAAATGCTGCAACAAGTCCACCTTCACGTTGCCTGAGTTACTCCAACGACGATATCCTCGAGTTTTCAAGTAAATTTCGCTGAGTGACGAGGCATTTGGCTACCTTAAGAGACTCTTAGTTACTCCTGCCGGCCGCTCCCATTTCTTTAGGCCTTTAACATTCTTGCTATGACCAGTCCTACAGAACCGATATGCCACTGTATGTCCACCTTAACGTCGTCACAGTTACTCACACTACGAGTCTCTCGAGTTTGCAAATGTACTTCGCCGGATGACGAGGCATTTGGCTACCTTAAGAGAGTCATAGTTCCTGCTGCCTGCTGCTCCCTTTTCTTTGAATCTATCCTCTCTTTATTTCGTACTGCGGCCTGTCCATGCAGAAGCGAAATCCTGCAACAAGTCCACCTTCACGTTGCCTGAGTTACTCCAACGACGATATCCTCGAGTTTTCAAGTAAATTTCGCTGAGTGACGAGGCATTTGGCTACCTTAAGAGACTCATAGTTACTCCTGCCGGCTGCTCCCATTTCTTTAGGCCTTTAAAATTCTTGCTATGGCCAGTCCTACAGAACCGATATGCCACTGTATGTCCACCTTAACGACGTCACAGTTACTCACACTACGACTCTCTCGAGTTTGCAAATGTACTTCGCCGGATGACGAGGCATTTGGCTACCTTAAGGGAGTCATAGTTCCTGCTGCCAGCTACTCCCTTTTCTTTGAATCTATCCTCTCTTTATTTCGTACTGCGGCCTGTCCATGCAGAAGCGAAATCCTGCAACAAGTCCACCTTCACGTTGCCTGAGTTACTCCAACGACGATATCCTCGAGTTTTCAAGTAAATTTCGCTGAGTGACGAGGCATTTGGCTACCTTAAGAGAGTCATAGTTACTCTTGCCGGCTGCTCCCATTTCTTTAGGCCTTTAACATTCTTGCTATGGCCAGTCCTACAGAACCGATATGCCACTGAATGTCCACCTTAACGTCGTCACAGTTACTCACACTACGAGTCTCTCGAGTTTGCAAATGTACTTCGCCGGATGACGAGGCATTTAGCTACGTTAAGAGAGTCATAGTTCCTGCTGCCAGCTGCTCCCTTTTCTTTGAATCTATCCTCTCTTTAGTTCGTACTGCGGCCTGTCCATGCAGAAGCGAAATGCTGCAACAAGTCCACCTTCACGTTGCCTGAGTTACTCCAACGACGATATCCTCGAGTTTTCAAGTAAATTTCGCTGAGTGACGAGGCATTTGGCTACCTTAAGAGACTCTTAGTTACTCCTGCCGGCTGCTCCCATTTCTTTAGGCCTTTAACATTCTTGCTATGGCCAGTCCTACAGAACCGATATGCCACTGTATGTCCACCTTAACGTCGTCACAGTTACTCACACTACGAGTCTCTCGAGTTTGCAAATGTACTTCGCCGGATGACGAGGCATTAGGCTACCTTAAGAGAGTCATAGTTCCTGCTGCCTGCTGCTCCCTTTTCTTTGAATCTATCCTCTCTTTATTTCGTACTGCGGCCTGTCCATGCAGAAGCGAAATGCTGCAACAAGTCCACCTTCACGTTGCCTGAGTTACTCCAACGACGATATCCTCGAGTTTTCAAGTAAATTTCGCAGAGTGACGAGGCATTTGACTACCTTAAGAGAGTCATAGTTACTTCTGCCGGCTGCTCCCATTTCTTTAGGCCTTTAACATTCTTGCTATGGCCAGTCCTACAGAACCGATATGCCACTGTATGTCCACCTTAACGTCGTCACAGTTACTCACACTACGAGTCTCTCGAGTTTGCAAATGTACTTCGCCGGATGACGAGGCATTTAGCTACCTTAAGAGAGTCATAGTTCCTGCTGCCAGCTGCTCCCTTTTCTTTGAATCTATCCTCTCTTTATTTCGTACTGCGGCCTGTCCATGCAGAGGCGAAATGCTGCAACAAGTCCACCTTCACGTTGCCTGAGTTACTCCAACGACGATATCCTCGAGTTTTCAAGTAAATTTCGCAGAGTGACGAGGCATTTGACTACCTTAAGAGAGTCATAGTTACTTCTGCCGGCTGCTCCCATTTCTTTAGGCCTTTAACATTCTTGCTATGGCCAGTCCTACAGAACCGATATGCCACTGTATGTCCACCTTAACGTCGTCACAGTTACTCACACTACGAGTCTCTCGAGTTTGCAAATGTACTTCGCCGGATGACGAGGCATTTAGCTACGTTAAGAGAGTCATAGTTCCTGCTGCCAGCTGCTCCCTTTTCTTTGAATCTATCCTCTCTTTAGTTCGTACTGCGGCCTGTCCATGCAGAAGCGAAATGCTGCAACAAGTCCACCTTCACGTTGCCTGAGTTACTCCAACGACGATATCCTCGAGTTTTCAAGTAAATTTCGCAGAGTGACGAGGCATTTGACTACCTTAAGAGAGTCATAGTTACTTCTGCCGGCTGCTCCCATTTCTTTAGGCCTTTAACATTCTTGCTATGGCCAGTCCTACAGAACCGATATGCCACTGTATGTCCACCTTAACGTCGTCACAGTTACTCACACTACGAGTCTCTCGAGTTTGCAAATGTACTTCGCCGGATGACGAGGCATTTAGCTACGTTAAGAGAGTCATAGTTCCTGCTGCCAGCTGCTCCCTTTTCTTTGAATCTATCCTCTCTTTATTTCGTACTGCGGCCTGTCCATGCAGAGGCGAAATGCTGCAACAAGTCCACCTTCACGTTGCCTGAGTTACTCCAACGACGATATCCTCGAGTTTTCAAGTAAATTTCGCTGAGTGACGAGGCATTTGGCTACCTTAAGAGAGTCATAGTTACTCTTGCCGGCTGCTCCCATTTCTTTAGGCCTTTAACATTCTTGCTATGGCCAGTCCTACAGAACCGATATGCCACTGTATGTCCACCTTAACGTCGTCACAGTTACTCACACTACGAGTCTCTCGAGTTTGCAAATGTACTTCGCCGGATGACGAGGCATTTAGCTACGTTAAGAGAGTCATAGTTCCTGCTGCCAGCTGCTCCCTTTTCTTTGAATCTATCCTCTCTTTATTTCGTACTGCGGCCTGTCCATGCAGAGGCGAAATGCTGCAACAAGTCCACCTTCACGTTGCCTGAGTTACTCCAACGACGATATCCTCGAGTTTTCAAGTAAATTTCGCAGAGTGACGATTCATTTGACTACCTTAAGAGAGTCATAGTTACTTCTGCCGGCTGCTCCCATTTCTTTAGGCCTTTAACATTCTTGCTATGGCCAGTCCTACAGAACCGATATGCCACTGTATGTCCACCTTAACGTCGTCACAGTTACTCACACTACGAGTCTCTCGAGTTTGCAAATGTACTTCGCCGGATGACGAGGCATTTAGCTACGTTAAGAGAGTCATAGTTCCTGCTGCCAGCTGCTCCCTTTTCTTTGAATCTATCCTCTCTTTAGTTCGTACTGCGGCCTGTCCATGCAGAAGCGAAATGCTGCAACAAGTCCACCTTCACGTTGCCTGAGTTACTCCAACGACGATATCCTCGAGTTTTCAAGTAAATTTCGCTGAGTGACGAGGCATTTGGCTACCTTAAGAGACTCTTAGTTACTCCTGCCGGCCGCTCCCATTTCTTTAGGCCTTTAACATTCTTGCTATGACCAGTCCTACAGAACCGATATGCCACTGTATGTCCACCTTAACGTCGTCACAGTTACTCACACTACGAGTCTCTCGAGTTTGCAAATGTACTTCGCCGGATGACGAGGCATTTGGCTACCTTAAGAGAGTCATAGTTCCTGCTGCCTGCTGCTCCCTTTTCTTTGAATCTATCCTCTCTTTATTTCGTACTGCGGCCTGTCCATGCAGAAGCGAAATCCTGCAACAAGTCCACCTTCACGTTGCCTGAGTTACTCCAACGACGATATCCTCGAGTTTTCAAGTAAATTTCGCTGAGTGACGAGGCATTTGGCTACCTTAAGAGACTCATAGTTACTCCTGCCGGCTGCTCCCATTTCTTTAGGCCTTTAAAATTCTTGCTATGGCCAGTCCTACAGAACCGATATGCCACTGTATGTCCACCTTAACGACGTCACAGTTACTCACACTACGACTCTCTCGAGTTTGCAAATGTACTTCGCCGGATGACGAGGCATTTGGCTACCTTAAGGGAGTCATAGTTCCTGCTGCCAGCTACTCCCTTTTCTTTGAATCTATCCTCTCTTTATTTCGTACTGCGGCCTGTCCATGCAGAAGCGAAATCCTGCAACAAGTCCACCTTCACGTTGCCTGAGTTACTCCAACGACGATATCCTCGAGTTTTCAAGTAAATTTCGCTGAGTGACGAGGCATTTGGCTACCTTAAGAGAGTCATAGTTACTCTTGCCGGCTGCTCCCATTTCTTTAGGCCTTTAACATTCTTGCTATGGCCAGTCCTACAGAACCGATATGCCACTGAATGTCCACCTTAACGTCGTCACAGTTACTCACACTACGAGTCTCTCGAGTTTGCAAATGTACTTCGCCGGATGACGAGGCATTTAGCTACGTTAAGAGAGTCATAGTTCCTGCTGCCAGCTGCTCCCTTTTCTTTGAATCTATCCTCTCTTTAGTTCGTACTGCGGCCTGTCCATGCAGAAGCGAAATGCTGCAACAAGTCCACCTTCACGTTGCCTGAGTTACTCCAACGACGATATCCTCGAGTTTTCAAGTAAATTTCGCTGAGTGACGAGGCATTTGGCTACCTTAAGAGACTCTTAGTTACTCCTGCCGGCTGCTCCCATTTCTTTAGGCCTTTAACATTCTTGCTATGGCCAGTCCTACAGAACCGATATGCCACTGTATGTCCACCTTAACGTCGTCACAGTTACTCACACTACGAGTCTCTCGAGTTTGCAAATGTACTTCGCCGGATGACGAGGCATTAGGCTACCTTAAGAGAGTCATAGTTCCTGCTGCCTGCTGCTCCCTTTTCTTTGAATCTATCCTCTCTTTATTTCGTACTGCGGCCTGTCCATGCAGAAGCGAAATGCTGCAACAAGTCCACCTTCACGTTGCCTGAGTTACTCCAACGACGATATCCTCGAGTTTTCAAGTAAATTTCGCAGAGTGACGAGGCATTTGACTACCTTAAGAGAGTCATAGTTACTTCTGCCGGCTGCTCCCATTTCTTTAGGCCTTTAACATTCTTGCTATGGCCAGTCCTACAGAACCGATATGCCACTGTATGTCCACCTTAACGTCGTCACAGTTACTCACACTACGAGTCTCTCGAGTTTGCAAATGTACTTCGCCGGATGACGAGGCATTTAGCTACCTTAAGAGAGTCATAGTTCCTGCTGCCAGCTGCTCCCTTTTCTTTGAATCTATCCTCTCTTTATTTCGTACTGCGGCCTGTCCATGCAGAGGCGAAATGCTGCAACAAGTCCACCTTCACGTTGCCTGAGTTACTCCAACGACGATATCCTCGAGTTTTCAAGTAAATTTCGCAGAGTGACGAGGCATTTGACTACCTTAAGAGAGTCATAGTTACTTCTGCCGGCTGCTCCCATTTCTTTAGGCCTTTAACATTCTTGCTATGGCCAGTCCTACAGAACCGATATGCCACTGTATGTCCACCTTAACGTCGTCACAGTTACTCACACTACGAGTCTCTCGAGTTTGCAAATGTACTTCGCCGGATGACGAGGCATTTAGCTACGTTAAGAGAGTCATAGTTCCTGCTGCCAGCTGCTCCCTTTTCTTTGAATCTATCCTCTCTTTAGTTCGTACTGCGGCCTGTCCATGCAGAAGCGAAATGCTGCAACAAGTCCACCTTCACGTTGCCTGAGTTACTCCAACGACGATATCCTCGAGTTTTCAAGTAAATTTCGCAGAGTGACGAGGCATTTGACTACCTTAAGAGAGTCATAGTTACTTCTGCCGGCTGCTCCCATTTCTTTAGGCCTTTAACATTCTTGCTATGGCCAGTCCTACAGAACCGATATGCCACTGTATGTCCACCTTAACGTCGTCACAGTTACTCACACTACGAGTCTCTCGAGTTTGCAAATGTACTTCGCCGGATGACGAGGCATTTAGCTACGTTAAGAGAGTCATAGTTCCTGCTGCCAGCTGCTCCCTTTTCTTTGAATCTATCCTCTCTTTATTTCGTACTGCGGCCTGTCCATGCAGAGGCGAAATGCTGCAACAAGTCCACCTTCACGTTGCCTGAGTTACTCCAACGACGATATCCTCGAGTTTTCAAGTAAATTTCGCTGAGTGACGAGGCATTTGGCTACCTTAAGAGAGTCATAGTTACTCTTGCCGGCTGCTCCCATTTCTTTAGGCCTTTAACATTCTTGCTATGGCCAGTCCTACAGAACCGATATGCCACTGTATGTCCACCTTAACGTCGTCACAGTTACTCACACTACGAGTCTCTCGAGTTTGCAAATGTACTTCGCCGGATGACGAGGCATTTAGCTACGTTAAGAGAGTCATAGTTCCTGCTGCCAGCTGCTCCCTTTTCTTTGAATCTATCCTCTCTTTAGTTCGTACTGCGGCCTGTCCATGCAGAAGCGAAATGCTGCAACAAGTCCACCTTCACGTTGCCTGAGTTACTCCAACGACGATATCCTCGAGTTTTCAAGTAAATTTCGCAGAGTGACGAGGCATTTGACTACCTTAAGAGAGTCATAGTTACTTCTGCCGGCTGCTCCCATTTCTTTAGGCCTTTAACATTCTTGCTATGGCCAGTCCTACAGAACCGATATGCCACTGTATGTCCACCTTAACGTCGTCACAGTTACTCACACTACGAGTCTCTCGAGTTTGCAAATGTACTTCGCCGGATGACGAGGCATTTAGCTACGTTAAGAGAGTCATAGTTCCTGCTGCCAGCTGCTCCCTTTTCTTTGAATCTATCCTCTCTTTAGTTCGTACTGCGGCCTGTCCATGCAGAAGCGAAATGCTGCAACAAGTCCACCTTCACGTTGCCTGAGTTACTCCAACGACGATATCCTCGAGTTTTCAAGTAAATTTCGCAGAGTGACGAGGCATTTGACTACCTTAAGAGAGTCATAGTTACTTCTGCCGGCTGCTCCCATTTCTTTAGGCCTTTAACATTCTTGCTATGGCCAGTCCTACAGAACCGATATGCCACTGTATGTCCACCTTAACGTCGTCACAGTTACTCACACTACGAGTCTCTCGAGTTTGCAAATGTACTTCGCCGGATGACGAGGCATTTAGCTACGTTAAGAGAGTCATAGTTCCTGCTGCCAGCTGCTCCCTTTTCTTTGAATCTATCCTCTCTTTATTTCGTACTGCGGCCTGTCCATGCAGAGGCGAAATGCTGCAACAAGTCCACCTTCACGTTGCCTGAGTTACTCCAACGACGATATCCTCGAGTTTTCAAGTAAATTTCGCTGAGTGACGAGGCATTTGGCTACCTTAAGAGAGTCATAGTTACTCTTGCCGGCTGCTCCCATTTCTTTAGGCCTTTAACATTCTTGCTATGGCCAGTCCTACAGAACCGATATGCCACTGTATGTCCACCTTAACGTCGTCACAGTTACTCACACTACGAGTCTCTCGAGTTTGCAAATGTACTTCGCCGGATGACGAGGCATTTAGCTACGTTAAGAGAGTCATAGTTCCTGCTGCCAGCTGCTCCCTTTTCTTTGAATCTATCCTCTCTTTAGTTCGTACTGCGGCCTGTCCATGCAGAAGCGAAATGCTGCAACAAGTCCACCTTCACGTTGCCTGAGTTACTCCAACGACGATATCCTCGAGTTTTCAAGTAAATTTCGCTGAGTGACGAGGCATTTGGCTACCTTAAGAGACTCTTAGTTACTCCTGCCGGCTGCTCCCATTTCTTTAGGCCTTTAACATTCTTGCTATGGCCAGTCCTACAGAACCGATATGCCACTGTATGTCCACCTTAACGTCGTCACAGTTACTCACACTACGAGTCTCTCGAGTTTGCAAATGTACTTCGCCGGATGACGAGGCATTTGGCTACCTTAAGAGAGTCATAGTTCCTGCTGCCTGCTGCTCCCTTTTCTTTGAATCTATCCTCTCTTTATTTCGTACTGCGGCCTGTCCATGCAGAAGCGAAATCCTGCAACAAGTCCACCTTCACGTTGCCTGAGTTACTCCAACGACGATATCCTCGAGTTTTCAAGTAAATTTCGCTGAGTGACGAGGCATTTGGCTACCTTAAGAGACTCTTAGTTACTCCTGCCGGCTGCTCCCATTTCTTTAGGCCTTTAACATTCTTGCTATGGCCAGTCCTACAGAACCGATATGCCACTGTATGTCCACCTTAACGTCGTCACAGTTACTCACACTACGAGTCTCTCGAGTTTGCAAATGTACTTCGCCGGATGACGAGGCATTTGGCTACCTTAAGAGAGTCATAGTTCCTGCTGCCTGCTGCTCCCTTTTCTTTGAATCTATCCTCTCTTTATTTCGTACTGCGGCCTGTCCATGCAGAAGCGAAATCCTGCAACAAGTCCACCTTCACGTTGCCTGAGTTACTCCAACGACGATATCCTCGAGTTTTCAAGTAAATTTCGCTGAGTGACGAGGCATTTGGCTACCTTAAGAGACTCATAGTTACTCCTGCCGGCTGCTCCCATTTCTTTAGGCCTTTAAAATTCTTGCTATGGCCAGTCCTACAGAACCGATATGCCACTGTATGTCCACCTTAACGACGTCACAGTTACTCACACTACGACTCTCTCGAGTTTGCAAATGTACTTCGCCGGATGACGAGGCATTTGGCTACCTTAAGGGAGTCATAGTTCCTGCTGCCAGCTACTCCCTTTTCTTTGAATCTATCCTCTCTTTATTTCGTACTGCGGCCTGTCCATGCAGAAGCGAAATCCTGCAACAAGTCCACCTTCACGTTGCCTGAGTTACTCCAACGACGATATCCTCGAGTTTTCAAGTAAATTTCGCTGAGTGACGAGGCATTTGGCTACCTTAAGAGAGTCATAGTTACTCTTGCCGGCTGCTCCCATTTCTTTAGGCCTTTAACATTCTTGCTATGGCCAGTCCTACAGAACCGATATGCCACTGTATGTCCACCTTAACGTCGTCACAGTTACTCACACTACGAGTCTCTCGAGTTTGCAAATGTACTTCGCCGGATGACGAGGCATTTAGCTACGTTAAGAGAGTCATAGTTCCTGCTGCCAGCTGCTCCCTTTTCTTTGAATCTATCCTCTCTTTAGTTCGTACTGCGGCCTGTCCATACAGAAGCGAAATGCTGCAACAAGTCCACCTTCACGTTGCCTGAGTTACTCCAACGACGATATCCTCGAGTTTTCAAGTAAATTTCGCTGAGTGACGAGGCATTTGGCTACCTTAAGAGACTCTTAGTTACTCCTGCCGGCTGCTCCCATTTCTTTAGGCCTTTAACATTCTTGCTATGGCCAGTCCTACAGAACCGATATGCCACTGTATGTCCACCTTAACGTCGTCACAGTTACTCACACTACGAGTCTCTCGAGTTTGCAAATGTACTTCGCCGGATGACGAGGCATTAGGCTACCTTAAGAGAGTCATAGTTCCTGCTGCCTGCTGCTCCCTTTTCTTTGAATCTATCCTCTCTTTATTTCGTACTGCGGCCTGTCCATGCAGAAGCGAAATGCTGCAACAAGTCCACCTTCACGTTGCCTGAGTTACTCCAACGACGATATCCTCGAGTTTTCAAGTAAATTTCGCAGAGTGACGAGGCATTTGACTACCTTAAGAGAGTCATAGTTACTTCTGCCGGCTGCTCCCATTTCTTTAGGCCTTTAACATTCTTGCTATGGCCAGTCCTACAGAACCGATATGCCACTGTATGTCCACCTTAACGTCGTCACAGTTACTCACACTACGAGTCTCTCGAGTTTGCAAATGTACTTCGCCGGATGACGAGGCATTTAGCTACCTTAAGAGAGTCATAGTTCCTGCTGCCAGCTGCTCCCTTTTCTTTGAATCTATCCTCTCTTTATTTCGTACTGCGGCCTGTCCATGCAGAGGCGAAATGCTGCAACAAGTCCACCTTCACGTTGCCTGAGTTACTCCAACGACGATATCCTCGAGTTTTCAAGTAAATTTCGCTGAGTGACGAGGCATTTGGCTACCTTAAGAGACTCATAGTTACTCCTGCCGGCTGCTCCCATTTCTTTAGGCCTTTAAAATTCTTGCTATGGCCAGTCCTACAGAACCGATATGCCACTGTATGTCCACCTTAACGACGTCACAGTTACTCACACTACGACTCTCTCGAGTTTGCAAATGTACTTCGCCGGATGACGAGGCATTTGGCTACCTTAAGGGAGTCATAGTTCCTGCTGCCAGCTACTCCCTTTTCTTTGAATCTATCCTCTCTTTATTTCGTACTGCGGCCTGTCCATGCAGAAGCGAAATCCTGCAACAAGTCCACCTTCACGTTGCCTGAGTTACTCCAACGACGATATCCTCGAGTTTTCAAGTAAATTTCGCTGAGTGACGAGGCATTTGGCTACCTTAAGAGAGTCATAGTTACTCTTGCCGGCTGCTCCCATTTCTTTAGGCCTTTAACATTCTTGCTATGGCCAGTCCTACAGAACCGATATGCCACTGTATGTCCACCTTAACGTCGTCACAGTTACTCACACTACGAGTCTCTCGAGTTTGCAAATGTACTTCGCCGGATGACGAGGCATTTAGCTACGTTAAGAGAGTCATAGTTCCTGCTGCCAGCTGCTCCCTTTTCTTTGAATCTATCCTCTCTTTAGTTCGTACTGCGGCCTGTCCATACAGAAGCGAAATGCTGCAACAAGTCCACCTTCACGTTGCCTGAGTTACTCCAACGACGATATCCTCGAGTTTTCAAGTAAATTTCGCTGAGTGACGAGGCATTTGGCTACCTTAAGAGACTCTTAGTTACTCCTGCCGGCTGCTCCCATTTCTTTAGGCCTTTAACATTCTTGCTATGGCCAGTCCTACAGAACCGATATGCCACTGTATGTCCACCTTAACGTCGTCACAGTTACTCACACTACGAGTCTCTCGAGTTTGCAAATGTACTTCGCCGGATGACGAGGCATTAGGCTACCTTAAGAGAGTCATAGTTCCTGCTGCCTGCTGCTCCCTTTTCTTTGAATCTATCCTCTCTTTATTTCGTACTGCGGCCTGTCCATGCAGAAGCGAAATGCTGCAACAAGTCCACCTTCACGTTGCCTGAGTTACTCCAACGACGATATCCTCGAGTTTTCAAGTAAATTTCGCAGAGTGACGAGGCATTTGACTACCTTAAGAGAGTCATAGTTACTTCTGCCGGCTGCTCCCATTTCTTTAGGCCTTTAACATTCTTGCTATGGCCAGTCCTACAGAACCGATATGCCACTGTATGTCCACCTTAACGTCGTCACAGTTACTCACACTACGAGTCTCTCGAGTTTGCAAATGTACTTCGCCGGATGACGAGGCATTTAGCTACCTTAAGAGAGTCATAGTTCCTGCTGCCAGCTGCTCCCTTTTCTTTGAATCTATCCTCTCTTTATTTCGTACTGCGGCCTGTCCATGCAGAGGCGAAATGCTGCAACAAGTCCACCTTCACGTTGCCTGAGTTACTCCAACGACGATATCCTCGAGTTTTCAAGTAAATTTCGCAGAGTGACGAGGCATTTGACTACCTTAAGAGAGTCATAGTTACTTCTGCCGGCTGCTCCCATTTCTTTAGGCCTTTAACATTCTTGCTATGGCCAGTCCTACAGAACCGATATGCCACTGTATGTCCACCTTAACGTCGTCACAGTTACTCACACTACGAGTCTCTCGAGTTTGCAAATGTACTTCGCCGGATGACGAGGCATTTAGCTACGTTAAGAGAGTCATAGTTCCTGCTGCCAGCTGCTCCCTTTTCTTTGAATCTATCCTCTCTTTAGTTCGTACTGCGGCCTGTCCATGCAGAAGCGAAATGCTGCAACAAGTCCACCTTCACGTTGCCTGAGTTACTCCAACGACGATATCCTCGAGTTTTCAAGTAAATTTCGCAGAGTGACGAGGCATTTGACTACCTTAAGAGAGTCATAGTTACTTCTGCCGGCTGCTCCCATTTCTTTAGGCCTTTAACATTCTTGCTATGGCCAGTCCTACAGAACCGATATGCCACTGTATGTCCACCTTAACGTCGTCACAGTTACTCACACTACGAGTCTCTCGAGTTTGCAAATGTACTTCGCCGGATGACGAGGCATTTAGCTACGTTAAGAGAGTCATAGTTCCTGCTGCCAGCTGCTCCCTTTTCTATGAATCTATCCTCTCTTTATTTCGTACTGCGGCCTGTCCATGCAGAGGCGAAATGCTGCATCAAGTCCACCTTCACGTTGCCTGAGTTACTCCAACGACGATATCCTCGAGTTTTCAAGTAAATTTCGCTGAGTGACGAGGCATTTGGCTACCTTAAGAGAGTCATAGTTACTCTTGCCGGCTGCTCCCATTTCTTTAGGCCTTTAACATTCTTGCTATGGCCAGTCCTACAGAACCGATATGCCACTGTATGTCCACCTTAACGTCGTCACAGTTACTCACACTACGAGTCTCTCGAGTTTGCAAATGTACTTCGCCGGATGACGAGGCATTTAGCTACGTTAAGAGAGTCATAGTTCCTGCTGCCAGCTGCTCCCTTTTCTTTGAATCTATCCTCTCTTTAGTTCGTACTGCGGCCTGTCCATGCAGAAGCGAAATGCTGCAACAAGTCCACCTTCACGTTGCCTGAGTTACTCCAACGACGATATCCTCGAGTTTTCAAGTAAATTTCGCAGAGTGACGAGGCATTTGACTACCTTAAGAGAGTCATAGTTACTTCTGCCGGCTGCTCCCATTTCTTTAGGCCTTTAACATTCTTGCTATGGCCAGTCCTACAGAACCGATATGCCACTGTATGTCCACCTTAACGTCGTCACAGTTACTCACACTACGAGTCTCTCGAGTTTGCAAATGTACTTCGCCGGATGACGAGGCATTTAGCTACGTTAAGAGAGTCATAGTTCCTGCTGCCAGCTGCTCCCTTTTCTTTGAATCTATCCTCTCTTTATTTCGTACTGCGGCCTGTCCATGCAGAGGCGAAATGCTGCAACAAGTCCACCTTCACGTTGCCTGAGTTACTCCAACGACGATATCCTCGAGTTTTCAAGTAAATTTCGCAGAGTGACGAGGCATTTGACTACCTTAAGAGAGTCATAGTTACTTCTGCCGGCTGCTCCCATTTCTTTAGGCCTTTAACATTCTTGCTATGGCCAGTCCTACAGAACCGATATGCCACTGTATGTCCACCTTAACGTCGTCACAGTTACTCACACTACGAGTCTCTCGAGTTTGCAAATGTACTTCGCCGGATGACGAGGCATTTAGCTACGTTAAGAGAGTCATAGTTCCTGCTGCCAGCTGCTCCCTTTTCTTTGAATCTATCCTCTCTTTAGTTCGTACTGCGGCCTGTCCATGCAGAAGCGAAATGCTGCAACAAGTCCACCTTCACGTTGCCTGAGTTACTCCAACGACGATATCCTCGAGTTTTCAAGTAAATTTCGCTGAGTGACGAGGCATTTGGCTACCTTAAGAGACTCTTAGTTACTCCTGCCGGCCGCTCCCATTTCTTTAGGCCTTTAACATTCTTGCTATGACCAGTCCTACAGAACCGATATGCCACTGTATGTCCACCTTAACGTCGTCACAGTTACTCACACTACGAGTCTCTCGAGTTTGCAAATGTACTTCGCCGGATGACGAGGCATTTGGCTACCTTAAGAGAGTCATAGTTCCTGCTGCCTGCTGCTCCCTTTTCTTTGAATCTATCCTCTCTTTATTTCGTACTGCGGCCTGTCCATGCAGAAGCGAAATCCTGCAACAAGTCCACCTTCACGTTGCCTGAGTTACTCCAACGACGATATCCTCGAGTTTTCAAGTAAATTTCGCTGAGTGACGAGGCATTTGGCTACCTTAAGAGACTCATAGTTACTCCTGCCGGCTGCTCCCATTTCTTTAGGCCTTTAAAATTCTTGCTATGGCCAGTCCTACAGAACCGATATGCCACTGTATGTCCACCTTAACGACGTCACAGTTACTCACACTACGACTCTCTCGAGTTTGCAAATGTACTTCGCCGGATGACGAGGCATTTGGCTACCTTAAGGGAGTCATAGTTCCTGCTGCCAGCTACTCCCTTTTCTTTGAATCTATCCTCTCTTTATTTCGTACTGCGGCCTGTCCATGCAGAAGCGAAATCCTGCAACAAGTCCACCTTCACGTTGCCTGAGTTACTCCAACGACGATATCCTCGAGTTTTCAAGTAAATTTCGCTGAGTGACGAGGCATTTGGCTACCTTAAGAGAGTCATAGTTACTCTTGCCGGCTGCCCCCATTTCTTTAGGCCTTTAACATTCTTGCTATGGCCAGTCCTACAGAACCGATATGCCACTGTATGTCCACCTTAACGTCGTCACAGTTACTCACACTACGAGTCTCTCGAGTTTGCAAATGTACTTCGCCGGATGACGAGGCATTTAGCTACGTTAAGAGAGTCATAGTTCCTGCTGCCAGCTGCTCCCTTTTCTTTGAATCTATCCTCTCTTTAGTTCGTACTGCGGCCTGTCCATGCAGAAGCGAAATGCTGCAACAAGTCCACCTTCACGTTGCCTGAGTTACTCCAACGACGATATCCTCGAGTTTTCAAGTAAATTTCGCTGAGTGACGAGGCATTTGGCTACCTTAAGAGACTCTTAGTTACTCCTGCCGGCTGCTCCCATTTCTTTAGGCCTTTAACATTCTTGCTATGGCCAGTCCTACAGAACCGATATGCCACTGTATGTCCACCTTAACGTCGTCACAGTTACTCACACTACGAGTCTCTCGAGTTTGCAAATGTACTTCGCCGGATGACGAGGCATTAGGCTACCTTAAGAGAGTCATAGTTCCTGCTGCCTGCTGCTCCCTTTTCTTTGAATCTATCCTCTCTTTATTTCGTACTGCGGCCTGTCCATGCAGAAGCGAAATGCTGCAACAAGTCCACCTTCACGTTGCCTGAGTTACTCCAACGACGATATCCTCGAGTTTTCAAGTAAATTTCGCAGAGTGACGAGGCATTTGACTACCTTAAGAGAGTCATAGTTACTTCTGCCGGCTGCTCCCATTTCTTTAGGCCTTTAACATTCTTGCTATGGCCAGTCCTACAGAACCGATATGCCACTGTATGTCCACCTTAACGTCGTCACAGTTACTCACACTACGAGTCTCTCGAGTTTGCAAATGTACTTCGCCGGATGACGAGGCATTTAGCTACCTTAAGAGAGTCATAGTTCCTGCTGCCAGCTGCTCCCTTTTCTTTGAATCTATCCTCTCTTTATTTCGTACTGCGGCCTGTCCATGCAGAGGCGAAATGCTGCAACAAGTCCACCTTCACGTTGCCTGAGTTACTCCAACGACGATATCCTCGAGTTTTCAAGTAAATTTCGCAGAGTGACGAGGCATTTGACTACCTTAAGAGAGTCATAGTTACTTCTGCCGGCTGCTCCCATTTCTTTAGGCCTTTAACATTCTTGCTATGGCCAGTCCTACAGAACCGATATGCCACTGTATGTCCACCTTAACGTCGTCACAGTTACTCACACTACGAGTCTCTCGAGTTTGCAAATGTACTTCGCCGGATGACGAGGCATTTAGCTACGTTAAGAGAGTCATAGTTCCTGCTGCCAGCTGCTCCCTTTTCTTTGAATCTATCCTCTCTTTAGTTCGTACTGCGGCCTGTCCATGCAGAAGCGAAATGCTGCAACAAGTCCACCTTCACGTTGCCTGAGTTACTCCAACGACGATATCCTCGAGTTTTCAAGTAAATTTCGCAGAGTGACGAGGCATTTGACTACCTTAAGAGAGTCATAGTTACTTCTGCCGGCTGCTCCCATTTCTTTAGGCCTTTAACATTCTTGCTATGGCCAGTCCTACAGAACCGATATGCCACTGTATGTCCACCTTAACGTCGTCACAGTTACTCACACTACGAGTCTCTCGAGTTTGCAAATGTACTTCGCCGGATGACGAGGCATTTAGCTACGTTAAGAGAGTCATAGTTCCTGCTGCCAGCTGCTCCCTTTTCTATGAATCTATCCTCTCTTTATTTCGTACTGCGGCCTGTCCATGCAGAGGCGAAATGCTGCAACAACTCCACCTTCACGTTGCCTGAGTTACTCCAACGACGATATCCTCGAGTTTTCAAGTAAATTTCGCTGAGTGACGAGGCATTTGGCTACCTTAAGAGAGTCATAGTTACTCTTGCCGGCTGCTCCCATTTCTTTAGGCCTTTAACATTCTTGCTATGGCCAGTCCTACAGAACCGATATGCCACTGTATGTCCACCTTAACGTCGTCACAGTTACTCACACTACGAGTCTCTCGAGTTTGCAAATGTACTTCGCCGGATGACGAGGCATTTAGCTACGTTAAGAGAGTCATAGTTCCTGCTGCCAGCTGCTCCCTTTTCTTTGAATCTATCCTCTCTTTAGTTCGTACTGCGGCCTGTCCATGCAGAAGCGAAATGCTGCAACAAGTCCACCTTCACGTTGCCTGAGTTACTCCAACGACGATATCCTCGAGTTTTCAAGTAAATTTCGCAGAGTGACGAGGCATTTGACTACCTTAAGAGAGTCATAGTTACTTCTGCCGGCTGCTCCCATTTCTTTAGGCCTTTAACATTCTTGCTATGGCCAGTCCTACAGAACCGATATGCCACTGTATGTCCACCTTAACGTCGTCACAGTTACTCACACTACGAGTCTCTCGAGTTTGCAAATGTACTTCGCCGGATGACGAGGCATTTAGCTACGTTAAGAGAGTCATAGTTCCTGCTGCCAGCTGCTCCCTTTTCTTTGAATCTATCCTCTCTTTAGTTCGTACTGCGGCCTGTCCATGCAGAAGCGAAATGCTGCAACAAGTCCACCTTCACGTTGCCTGAGTTACTCCAACGACGATATCCTCGAGTTTTCAAGTAAATTTCGCAGAGTGACGAGGCATTTGACTACCTTAAGAGAGTCATAGTTACTTCTGCCGGCTGCTCCCATTTCTTTAGGCCTTTAACATTCTTGCTATGGCCAGTCCTACAGAACCGATATGCCACTGTATGTCCACCTTAACGTCGTCACAGTTACTCACACTACGAGTCTCTCGAGTTTGCAAATGTACTTCGCCGGATGACGAGGCATTTAGCTACGTTAAGAGAGTCATAGTTCCTGCTGCCAGCTGCTCCCTTTTCTATGAATCTATCCTCTCTTTATTTCGTACTGCGGCCTGTCCATTTAGAGGCGAAATGCTGCAACAAGTCCACCTTCACGTTGCCTGAGTTACTCCAACGACGATATCCTCGAGTTTTCAAGTAAATTTCGCTGAGTGACGAGGCATTTGGCTACCTTAAGAGAGTCATAGTTACTCTTGCCGGCTGCTCCCATTTCTTTAGGCCTTTAACATTCTTGCTATGGCCAGTCCTACAGAACCGATATGCCACTGTATGTCCACCTTAACGTCGTCACAGTTACTCACACTACGAGTCTCTCGAGTTTGCAAATGTACTTCGCCGGATGACGAGGCATTTAGCTACGTTAAGAGAGTCATAGTTCCTGCTGCCAGCTGCTCCCTTTTCTTTGAATCTATCCTCTCTTTAGTTCGTACTGCGGCCTGTCCATGCAGAAGCGAAATGCTGCAACAAGTCCACCTTCACGTTGCCTGAGTTACTCCAACGACGATATCCTCGAGTTTTCAAGTAAATTTCGCAGAGTGACGAGGCATTTGACTACCTTAAGAGAGTCATAGTTACTTCTGCCGGCTGCTCCCATTTCTTTAGGCCTTTAACATTCTTGCTATGGCCAGTCCTACAGAACCGATATGCCACTGTATGTCCACCTTAACGTCGTCACAGTTACTCACACTACGAGTCTCTCGAGTTTGCAAATGTACTTCGCCGGATGACGAGGCATTTAGCTACGTTAAGAGAGTCATAGTTCCTGCTGCCAGCTGCTCCCTTTTCTTTGAATCTATCCTCTCTTTAGTTCGTACTGCGGCCTGTCCATGCAGAAGCGAAATGCTGCAACAAGTCCACCTTCACGTTGCCTGAGTTACTCCAACGACGATATCCTCGAGTTTTCAAGTAAATTTCGCAGAGTGACGAGGCATTTGACTACCTTAAGAGAGTCATAGTTACTTCTGCCGGCTGCTCCCATTTCTTTAGGCCTTTAACATTCTTGCTATGGCCAGTCCTACAGAACCGATATGCCACTGTATGTCCACCTTAACGTCGTCACAGTTACTCACACTACGAGTCTCTCGAGTTTGCAAATGTACTTCGCCGGATGACGAGGCATTTAGCTACGTTAAGAGAGTCATAGTTCCTGCTGCCAGCTGCTCCCTTTTCTTTGAATCTATCCTCTCTTTATTTCGTACTGCGGCCTGTCCATGCAGAGGCGAAATGCTGCAACAAGTCCACCTTCACGTTGCCTGAGTTACTCCAACGACGATATCCTCGAGTTTTCAAGTAAATTTCGCTGAGTGACGAGGCATTTGGCTACCTTAAGAGAGTCATAGTTACTCTTGCCGGCTGCTCCCATTTCTTTAGGCCTTTAACATTCTTGCTATGGCCAGTCCTACAGAACCGATATGCCACTGTATGTCCACCTTAACGTCGTCACAGTTACTCACACTACGAGTCTCTCGAGTTTGCAAATGTACTTCGCCGGATGACGAGGCATTTAGCTACGTTAAGAGAGTCATAGTTCCTGCTGCCAGCTGCTCCCTTTTCTTTGAATCTATCCTCTCTTTAGTTCGTACTGCGGCCTGTCCATGCAGAAGCGAAATGCTGCAACAAGTCCACCTTCACGTTGCCTGAGTTACTCCAACGACGATATCCTCGAGTTTTCAAGTAAATTTCGCTGAGTGACGAGGCATTTGGCTACCTTAAGAGACTCTTAGTTACTCCTGCCGGCTGCTCCCATTTCTTTAGGCCTTTAACATTCTTGCTATGGCCAGTCCTACAGAACCGATATGCCACTGTATGTCCACCTTAACGTCGTCACAGTTACTCACACTACGAGTCTCTCGAGTTTGCAAATGTACTTCGCCGGATGACGAGGCATTAGGCTACCTTAAGAGAGTCATAGTTCCTGCTGCCTGCTGCTCCCTTTTCTTTGAATCTATCCTCTCTTTATTTCGTACTGCGGCCTGTCCATGCAGAAGCGAAATGCTGCAACAAGTCCACCTTCACGTTGCCTGAGTTACTCCAACGACGATATCCTCGAGTTTTCAAGTAAATTTCGCTGAGTGACGAGGCATTTGGCTACCTTAAGAGAGTCATAGTTACTCTTGCCGGCTGCTCCCATTTCTTTAGGCCTTTAACATTCTTGCTATGGCCAGTCCTACAGAACCGATATGCCACTGTATGTCCACCTTAACGTCGTCACAGTTACTCACACTACGAGTCTCTCGAGTTTGCAAATGTACTTCGCCGGATGACGAGGCATTTAGCTACGTTAAGAGAGTCATAGTTCCTGCTGCCAGCTGCTCCCTTTTCTTTGAATCTATCCTCTCTTTAGTTCGTACTGCGGCCTGTCCATGCAGAAGCGAAATGCTGCAACAAGTCCACCTTCACGTTGCCTGAGTTACTCCAACGACGATATCCTCGAGTTTTCAAGTAAATTTCGCAGAGTGACGAGGCATTTGACTACCTTAAGAGAGTCATAGTTACTTCTGCCGGCTGCTCCCATTTCTTTAGGCCTTTAACATTCTTGCTATGGCCAGTCCTACAGAACCGATATGCCACTGTATGTCCACCTTAACGTCGTCACAGTTACTCACACTACGAGTCTCTCGAGTTTGCAAATGTACTTCGCCGGATGACGAGGCATTTAGCTACGTTAAGAGAGTCATAGTTCCTGCTGCCAGCTGCTCCCTTTTCTTTGAATCTATCCTCTCTTTAGTTCGTACTGCGGCCTGTCCATGCAGAAGCGAAATGCTGCAACAAGTCCACCTTCACGTTGCCTGAGTTACTCCAACGACGATATCCTCGAGTTTTCAAGTAAATTTCGCAGAGTGACGAGGCATTTGACTACCTTAAGAGAGTCATAGTTACTTCTGCCGGCTGCTCCCATTTCTTTAGGCCTTTAACATTCTTGCTATGGCCAGTCCTACAGAACCGATATGCCACTGTATGTCCACCTTAACGTCGTCACAGTTACTCACACTACGAGTCTCTCGAGTTTGCAAATGTACTTCGCCGGATGACGAGGCATTTAGCTACGTTAAGAGAGTCATAGTTCCTGCTGCCAGCTGCTCCCTTTTCTATGAATCTATCCTCTCTTTATTTCGTACTGCGGCCTGTCCATGCAGAGGCGAAATGCTGCAACAAGTCCACCTTCACGTTGCCTGAGTTACTCCAACGACGATATCCTCGAGTTTTCAAGTAAATTTCGCTGAGTGACGAGGCATTTGGCTACCTTAAGAGAGTCATAGTTACTCTTGCCGGCTGCTCCCATTTCTTTAGGCCTTTAACATTCTTGCTATGGCCAGTCCTACAGAACCGATATGCCACTGTATGTCCACCTTAACGTCGTCACAGTTACTCACACTACGAGTCTCTCGAGTTTGCAAATGTACTTCGCCGGATGACGAGGCATTTAGCTACGTTAAGAGAGTCATAGTTCCTGCTGCCAGCTGCTCCCTTTTCTTTGAATCTATCCTCTCTTTAGTTCGTACTGCGGCCTGTCCATGCAGAAGCGAAATGCTGCAACAAGTCCACCTTCACGTTGCCTGAGTTACTCCAACGACGATATCCTCGAGTTTTCAAGTAAATTTCGCAGAGTGACGAGGCATTTGACTACCTTAAGAGAGTCATAGTTACTTCTGCCGGCTGCTCCCATTTCTTTAGGCCTTTAACATTCTTGCTATGGCCAGTCCTACAGAACCGATATGCCACTGTATGTCCACCTTAACGTCGTCACAGTTACTCACACTACGAGTCTCTCGAGTTTGCAAATGTACTTCGCCGGATGACGAGGCATTTAGCTACGTTAAGAGAGTCATAGTTCCTGCTGCCAGCTGCTCCCTTTTCTTTGAATCTATCCTCTCTTTAGTTCGTACTGCGGCCTGTCCATGCAGAAGCGAAATGCTGCAACAAGTCCACCTTCACGTTGCCTGAGTTACTCCAACGACGATATCCTCGAGTTTTCAAGTAAATTTCGCTGAGTGACGAGGCATTTGGCTACCTTAAGAGAGTCATAGTTACTCTTGCCGGCTGCTCCCATTTCTTTAGGCCTTTAACATTCTTGCTATGGCCAGTCCTACAGAACCGATATGCCACTGTATGTCCACCTTAACGTCGTCACAGTTACTCACACTACGAGTCTCTCGAGTTTGCAAATGTACTTCGCCGGATGACGAGGCATTTAGCTACGTTAAGAGAGTCATAGTTCCTGCTGCCAGCTGCTCCCTTTTCTTTGAATCTATCCTCTCTTTAGTTCGTACTGCGGCCTGTCCATGCAGAAGCGAAATGCTGCAACAAGTCCACCTTCACGTTGCCTGAGTTACTCCAACGACGATATCCTCGAGTTTTCAAGTAAATTTCGCTGAGTGACGAGGCATTTGGCTACCTTAAGAGACTCTTAGTTACTCCTGCCGGCTGCTCCCATTTCTTTAGGCCTTTAACATTCTTGCTATGGCCAGTCCTACAGAACCGATATGCCACTGTATGTCCACCTTAACGTCGTCACAGTTACTCACACTACGAGTCTCTCGAGTTTGCAAATGTACTTCGCCGGATGACGAGGCATTAGGCTACCTTAAGAGAGTCATAGTTCCTGCTGCCTGCTGCTCCCTTTTCTTTGAATCTATCCTCTCTTTATTTCGTACTGCGGCCTGTCCATGCAGAAGCGAAATGCTGCAACAAGTCCACCTTCACGTTGCCTGAGTTACTCCAACGACGATATCCTCGAGTTTTCAAGTAAATTTCGCTGAGTGACGAGGCATTTGGCTACCTTAAGAGAGTCATAGTTACTCTTGCCGGCTGCTCCCATTTCTTTAGGCCTTTAACATTCTTGCTATGGCCAGTCCTACAGAACCGATATGCCACTGTATGTCCACCTTAACGTCGTCACAGTTACTCACACTACGAGTCTCTCGAGTTTGCAAATGTACTTCGCCGGATGACGAGGCATTTAGCTACGTTAAGAGAGTCATAGTTCCTGCTGCCAGCTGCTCCCTTTTCTTTGAATCTATCCTCTCTTTAGTTCGTACTGCGGCCTGTCCATGCAGAAGCGAAATGCTGCAACAAGTCCACCTTCACGTTGCCTGAGTTACTCCAACGACGATATCCTCGAGTTTTCAAGTAAATTTCGCAGAGTGACGAGGCATTTGACTACCTTAAGAGAGTCATAGTTACTTCTGCCGGCTGCTCCCATTTCTTTAGGCCTTTAACATTCTTGCTATGGCCAGTCCTACAGAACCGATATGCCACTGTATGTCCACCTTAACGTCGTCACAGTTACTCACACTACGAGTCTCTCGAGTTTGCAAATGTACTTCGCCGGATGACGAGGCATTTAGCTACGTTAAGAGAGTCATAGTTCCTGCTGCCAGCTGCTCCCTTTTCTTTGAATCTATCCTCTCTTTAGTTCGTACTGCGGCCTGTCCATGCAGAAGCGAAATGCTGCAACAAGTCCACCTTCACGTTGCCTGAGTTACTCCAACGACGATATCCTCGAGTTTTCAAGTAAATTTCGCAGAGTGACGAGGCATTTGACTACCTTAAGAGAGTCATAGTTACTTCTGCCGGCTGCTCCCATTTCTTTAGGCCTTTAACATTCTTGCTATGGCCAGTCCTACAGAACCGATATGCCACTGTATGTCCACCTTAACGTCGTCACAGTTACTCACACTACGAGTCTCTCGAGTTTGCAAATGTACTTCGCCGGATGACGAGGCATTTAGCTACGTTAAGAGAGTCATAGTTCCTGCTGCCAGCTGCTCCCTTTTCTATGAATCTATCCTCTCTTTATTTCGTACTGCGGCCTGTCCATGCAGAGGCGAAATGCTGCAACAAGTCCACCTTCACGTTGCCTGAGTTACTCCAACGACGATATCCTCGAGTTTTCAAGTAAATTTCGCTGAGTGACGAGGCATTTGGCTACCTTAAGAGAGTCATAGTTACTCTTGCCGGCTGCTCCCATTTCTTTAGGCCTTTAACATTCTTGCTATGGCCAGTCCTACAGAACCGATATGCCACTGTATGTCCACCTTAACGTCGTCACAGTTACTCACACTACGAGTCTCTCGAGTTTGCAAATGTACTTCGCCGGATGACGAGGCATTTAGCTACGTTAAGAGAGTCATAGTTCCTGCTGCCAGCTGCTCCCTTTTCTTTGAATCTATCCTCTCTTTAGTTCGTACTGCGGCCTGTCCATGCAGAAGCGAAATGCTGCAACAAGTCCACCTTCACGTTGCCTGAGTTACTCCAACGACGATATCCTCGAGTTTTCAAGTAAATTTCGCAGAGTGACGAGGCATTTGACTACCTTAAGAGAGTCATAGTTACTTCTGCCGGCTGCTCCCATTTCTTTAGGCCTTTAACATTCTTGCTATGGCCAGTCCTACAGAACCGATATGCCACTGTATGTCCACCTTAACGTCGTCACAGTTACTCACACTACGAGTCTCTCGAGTTTGCAAATGTACTTCGCCGGATGACGAGGCATTTAGCTACGTTAAGAGAGTCATAGTTCCTGCTGCCAGCTGCTCCCTTTTCTTTGAATCTATCCTCTCTTTATTTCGTACTGCGGCCTGTCCATGCAGAGGCGAAATGCTGCAACAAGTCCACCTTCACGTTGCCTGAGTTACTCCAACGACGATATCCTCGAGTTTTCAAGTAAATTTCGCTGAGTGACGAGGCATTTGGCTACTTTAAGAGAGTCATAGTTACTCTTGCCGGCTGCTCCCATTTCTTTAGGCCTTTAACATTCTTGCTATGGCCAGTCCTACAGAACCGATATGCCACTGTATGTCCACCTTAACGTCGTCACAGTTACTCACACTACGAGTCTCTCGAGTTTGCAAATGTACTTCGCCGGATGACGAGGCATTTAGCTACGTTAAGAGAGTCATAGTTCCTGCTGCCAGCTGCTCCCTTTTCTTTGAATCTATCCTCTCTTTAGTTCGTACTGCGGCCTGTCCATGCAGAAGCGAAATGCTGCAACAAGTCCACCTTCACGTTGCCTGAGTTACTCCAACGACGATATCCTCGAGTTTTCAAGTAAATTTCGCTGAGTGACGAGGCATTTGGCTACCTTAAGAGACTCTTAGTTACTCCTGCCGGCTGCTCCCATTTCTTTAGGCCTTTAACATTCTTGCTATGGCCAGTCCTACAGAACCGATATGCCACTGTATGTCCACCTTAACGTCGTCACAGTTACTCACACTACGAGTCTCTCGAGTTTGCAAATGTACTTCGCCGGATGACGAGGCATTAGGCTACCTTAAGAGAGTCATAGTTCCTGCTGCCTGCTGCTCCCTTTTCTTTGAATCTATCCTCTCTTTATTTCGTACTGCGGCCTGTCCATGCAGAAGCGAAATGCTGCAACAAGTCCACCTTCACGTTGCCTGAGTTACTCCAACGACGATATCCTCGAGTTTTCAAGTAAATTTCGCAGAGTGACGAGGCATTTGACTACCTTAAGAGAGTCATAGTTACTTCTGCCGGCTGCTCCCATTTCTTTAGGCCTTTAACATTCTTGCTATGGCCAGTCCTACAGAACCGATATGCCACTGTATGTCCACCTTAACGTCGTCACAGTTACTCACACTACGAGTCTCTCGAGTTTGCAAATGTACTTCGCCGGATGACGAGGCATTTAGCTACCTTAAGAGAGTCATAGTTCCTGCTGCCAGCTGCTCCCTTTTCTTTGAATCTATCCTCTCTTTATTTCGTACTGCGGCCTGTCCATGCAGAGGCAAAATGCTGCAACAAGTCCACCTTCACGTTGCCTGAGTTACTCCAACGACGATATCCTCGAGTTTTCAAGTAAATTTCGCAGAGTGACGAGGCATTTGACTACCTTAAGAGAGTCATAGTTACTTCTGCCGGCTGCTCCCATTTCTTTAGGCCTTTAACATTCTTGCTATGGCCAGTCCTACAGAACCGATATGCCACTGTATGTCCACCTTAACGTCGTCACAGTTACTCACACTACGAGTCTCTCGAGTTTGCAAATGTACTTCGCCGGATGACGAGGCATTTAGCTACGTTAAGAGAGTCATAGTTCCTGCTGCCAGCTGCTCCCTTTTCTTTGAATCTATCCTCTCTTTAGTTCGTACTGCGGCCTGTCCATGCAGAAGCGAAATGCTGCAACAAGTCCACCTTCACGTTGCCTGAGTTACTCCAACGACGATATCCTCGAGTTTTCAAGTAAATTTCGCAGAGTGACGAGGCATTTGACTACCTTAAGAGAGTCATAGTTACTTCTGCCGGCTGCTCCCATTTCTTTAGGCCTTTAACATTCTTGCTATGGCCAGTCCTACAGAACCGATATGCCACTGTATGTCCACCTTAACGTCGTCACAGTTACTCACACTACGAGTCTCTCGAGTTTGCAAATGTACTTCGCCGGATGACGAGGCATTTAGCTACGTTAAGAGAGTCATAGTTCCTGCTGCCAGCTGCTCCCTTTTCTTTGAATCTATCCTCTCTTTATTTCGTACTGCGGCCTGTCCATGCAGAGGCGAAATGCTGCAACAAGTCCACCTTCACGTTGCCTGAGTTACTCCAACGACGATATCCTCGAGTTTTCAAGTAAATTTCGCAGAGTGACGATTCATTTGACTACCTTAAGAGAGTCATAGTTACTTCTGCCGGCTGCTCCCATTTCTTTAGGCCTTTAACATTCTTGCTATGGCCAGTCCTACAGAACCGATATGCCACTGTATGTCCACCTTAACGTCGTCACAGTTACTCACACTACGAGTCTCTCGAGTTTGCAAATGTACTTCGCCGGATGACGAGGCATTTAGCTACGTTAAGAGAGTCATAGTTCCTGCTGCCAGCTGCTCCCTTTTCTTTGAATCTATCCTCTCTTTATTTCGTACTGCGGCCTGTCCATGCAGAAGCGAAATGCTGCAACAAGTCCACCTTCACGTTGCCTGAGTTACTCCAACGACGATATCCTCGAGTTTTCAAGTAAATTTCGCTGAGTGACGAGGCATTTGGCTACCTTAAGAGACTCTTAGTTACTCCTGCCGGCCGCTCCCATTTCTTTAGG
Organism: Schistocerca piceifrons; assembly: GCF_021461385.2. Taxonomy (NCBI): domain Eukaryota; kingdom Metazoa; phylum Arthropoda; class Insecta; order Orthoptera; family Acrididae; genus Schistocerca; species Schistocerca piceifrons. The sequence goes on from NW_025728886.1 coordinate 116,254, forward strand.
CCTTTAACATTCTTGCTATGACCAGTCCTACAGAACCGATATGCCACTGTATGTCCACCTTAACGTCGTCACAGTTACTCACACTACGAGTCTCTCGAGTTTGCAAATGTACTTCGCCGGATGACGAGGCATTTGGCTACCTTAAGAGAGTCATAGTTCCTGCTGCCTGCTGCTCCCTTTTCTTTGAATCTATCCTCTCTTTATTTCGTACTGCGGCCTGTCCATGCAGAAGCGAAATCCTGCAACAAGTCCACCTTCACGTTGCCTGAGTTACTCCAACGACGATATCCTCGAGTTTTCAAGTAAATTTCGCTGAGTGACGAGGCATTTGGCTACCTTAAGAGACTCTTAGTTACTCCTGCCGGCTGCTCCCATTTCTTTAGGCCTTTAACATTCTTGCTATGGCCAGTCCTACAGAACCGATATGCCACTGTATGTCCACCTTAACGTCGTCACAGTTACTCACACTACGAGTCTCTCGAGTTTGCAAATGTACTTCGCCGGATGACGAGGCATTAGGCTACCTTAAGAGAGTCATAGTTCCTGCTGCCTGCTGCTCCCTTTTCTTTGAATCTATCCTCTCTTTATTTCGTACTGCGGCCTGTCCATGCAGAAGCGAAATGCTGCAACAAGTCCACCTTCACGTTGCCTGAGTTACTCCAACGACGATATCCTCGAGTTTTCAAGTAAATTTCGCAGAGTGACGAGGCATTTGACTACCTTAAGAGAGTCATAGTTACTTCTGCAGGCTGCTCCCATTTCTTTAGGCCTTTAACATTCTTGCTATGGCCAGTCCTACAGAACCGATATGCCACTGTATGTCCACCTTAACGTCGTCACAGTTACTCACACTACGAGTCTCTCGAGTTTGCAAATGTACTTCGCCGGATGACGAGGCATTTAGCTACGTTAAGAGAGTCATAGTTCCTGCTGCCAGCTGCTCCCTTTTCTTTGAATCTATCCTCTCTTTAGTTCGTACTGCGGCCTGTCCATGCAGAAGCGAAATGCTGCAACAAGTCCACCTTCACGTTGCCTGAGTTACTCCAACGACGATATCCTCGAGTTTTCAAGTAAATTTCGCTGAGTGACGAGGCATTTGGCTACCTTAAGAGACTCTTAGTTACTCCTGCCGGCCGCTCCCATTTCTTTAGGCCTTTAACATTCTTGCTATGACCAGTCCTACAGAACCGATATGCCACTGTATGTCCACCTTAACGTCGTCACAGTTACTCACACTACGAGTCTCTCGAGTTTGCAAATGTACTTCGCCGGATGACGAGGCATTTGGCTACCTTAAGAGAGTCATAGTTCCTGCTGCCTGCTGCTCCCTTTTCTTTGAATCTATCCTCTCTTTATTTCGTACTGCGGCCTGTCCATGCAGAAGCGAAATCCTGCAACAAGTCCACCTTCACGTTGCCTGAGTTACTCCAACGACGATATCCTCGAGTTTTCAAGTAAATTTCGCTGAGTGACGAGGCATTTGGCTACCTTAAGAGACTCATAGTTACTCCTGCCGGCTGCTCCCATTTCTTTAGGCCTTTAAAATTCTTGCTATGGCCAGTCCTACAGAACCGATATGCCACTGTATGTCCACCTTAACGACGTCACAGTTACTCACACTACGACTCTCTCGAGTTTGCAAATGTACTTCGCCGGATGACGAGGCATTTGGCTACCTTAAGGGAGTCATCGTTCCTGCTGCCAGCTACTCCCTTTTCTTTGAATCTATCCTCTCTTTATTTCGTACTGCGGCCTGTCCATGCAGAAGCGAAATCCTGCAACAAGTCCACCTTCACGTTGCCTGAGTTACTCCAACGACGATATCCTCGAGTTTTCAAGTAAATTTCGCTGAGTGACGAGGCATTTGGCTACCTTAAGAGAGTCATAGTTACTCTTGCCGGCTGCTCCCATTTCTTTAGGCCTTTAACATTCTTGCTATGGCCAGTCCTACAGAACCGATATGCCACTGTATGTCCACCTTAACGTCGTCACAGTTACTCACACTACGAGTCTCTCGAGTTTGCAAATGTACTTCGCCGGATGACGAGGCATTTAGCTACGTTAAGAGAGTCATAGTTCCTGCTGCCAGCTGCTCCCTTTTCTTTGAATCTATCCTCTCTTTAGTTCGTACTGCGGCCTGTCCATGCAGAAGCGAAATGCTGCAACAAGTCCACCTTCACGTTGCCTGAGTTACTCCAACGACGATATCCTCGAGTTTTCAAGTAAATTTCGCTGAGTGACGAGGCATTTGGCTACCTTAAGAGACTCTTAGTTACTCCTGCCGGCTGCTCCCATTTCTTTAGGCCTTTAACATTCTTGCTATGGCCAGTCCTACAGAACCGATATGCCACTGTATGTCCACCTTAACGTCGTCACAGTTACTCACACTACGAGTCTCTCGAGTTTGCAAATGTACTTCGCCGGATGACGAGGCATTAGGCTACCTTAAGAGAGTCATAGTTCCTGCTGCCTGCTGCTCCCTTTTCTTTGAATCTATCCTCTCTTTATTTCGTACTGCGGCCTGTCCATGCAGAAGCGAAATGCTGCAACAAGTCCACCTTCACGTTGCCTGAGTTACTCCAACGACGATATCCTCGAGTTTTCAAGTAAATTTCGCAGAGTGACGAGGCATTTGACTACCTTAAGAGAGTCATAGTTACTTCTGCAGGCTGCTCCCATTTCTTTAGGCCTTTAACATTCTTGCTATGGCCAGTCCTACAGAACCGATATGCCACTGTATGTCCACCTTAACGTCGTCACAGTTACTCACACTACGAGTCTCTCGAGTTTGCAAATGTACTTCGCCGGATGACGAGGCATTTAGCTACGTTAAGAGAGTCATAGTTCCTGCTGCCAGCTGCTCCCTTTTCTTTGAATCTATCCTCTCTTTAGTTCGTACTGCGGCCTGTCCATGCAGAAGCGAAATGCTGCAACAAGTCCACCTTCACGTTGCCTGAGTTACTCCAACGACGATATCCTCGAGTTTTCAAGTAAATTTCGCTGAGTGACGAGGCATTTGGCTACCTTAAGAGACTCTTAGTTACTCCTGCCGGCTGCTCCCATTTCTTTAGGCCTTTAACATTCTTGCTATGGCCAGTCCTACAGAACCGATATGCCACTGTATGTCCACCTTAACGTCGTCACAGTTACTCACACTACGAGTCTCTCGAGTTTGCAAATGTACTTCGCCGGATGACGAGGCATTAGGCTACCTTAAGAGAGTCATAGTTCCTGCTGCCTGCTGCTCCCTTTTCTTTGAATCTATCCTCTCTTTATTTCGTACTGCGGCCTGTCCATGCAGAAGCGAAATGCTGCAACAAGTCCACCTTCACGTTGCCTGAGTTACTCCAACGACGATATCCTCGAGTTTTCAAGTAAATTTCGCAGAGTGACGAGGCATTTGACTACCTTAAGAGAGTCATAGTTACTTCTGCAGGCTGCTCCCATTTCTTTAGGCCTTTAACATTCTTGCTATGGCCAGTCCTACAGAACCGATATGCCACTGTATGTCCACCTTAACGTCGTCACAGTTACTCACACTACGAGTCTCTCGAGTTTGCAAATGTACTTCGCCGGATGACGAGGCATTTAGCTACGTTAAGAGAGTCATAGTTCCTGCTGCCAGCTGCTCCCTTTTCTTTGAATCTATCCTCTCTTTAGTTCGTACTGCGGCCTGTCCATGCAGAAGCGAAATGCTGCAACAAGTCCACCTTCACGTTGCCTGAGTTACTCCAACGACGATATCCTCGAGTTTTCAAGTAAATTTCGCTGAGTGACGAGGCATTTGGCTACCTTAAGAGACTCTTAGTTACTCCTGCCGGCCGCTCCCATTTCTTTAGGCCTTTAACATTCTTGCTATGACCAGTCCTACAGAACCGATATGCCACTGTATGTCCACCTTAACGTCGTCACAGTTACTCACACTACGAGTCTCTCGAGTTTGCAAATGTACTTCGCCGGATGACGAGGCATTTGGCTACCTTAAGAGAGTCATAGTTCCTGCTGCCTGCTGCTCCCTTTTCTTTGAATCTATCCTCTCTTTATTTCGTACTGCGGCCTGTCCATGCAGAAGCGAAATCCTGCAACAAGTCCACCTTCACGTTGCCTGAGTTACTCCAACGACGATATCCTCGAGTTTTCAAGTAAATTTCGCTGAGTGACGAGGCATTTGGCTACCTTAAGAGACTCATAGTTACTCCTGCCGGCTGCTCCCATTTCTTTAGGCCTTTAAAATTCTTGCTATGGCCAGTCCTACAGAACCGATATGCCACTGTATGTCCACCTTAACGACGTCACAGTTACTCACACTACGACTCTCTCGAGTTTGCAAATGTACTTCGCCGGATGACGAGGCATTTGGCTACCTTAAGGGAGTCATCGTTCCTGCTGCCAGCTACTCCCTTTTCTTTGAATCTATCCTCTCTTTATTTCGTACTGCGGCCTGTCCATGCAGAAGCGAAATCCTGCAACAAGTCCACCTTCACGTTGCCTGAGTTACTCCAACGACGATATCCTCGAGTTTTCAAGTAAATTTCGCTGAGTGACGAGGCATTTGGCTACCTTAAGAGAGTCATAGTTACTCTTGCCGGCTGCTCCCATTTCTTTAGGCCTTTAACATTCTTGCTATGGCCAGTCCTACAGAACCGATATGCCACTGTATGTCCACCTTAACGTCGTCACAGTTACTCACACTACGAGTCTCTCGAGTTTGCAAATGTACTTCGCCGGATGACGAGGCATTTAGCTACGTTAAGAGAGTCATAGTTCCTGCTGCCAGCTGCTCCCTTTTCTTTGAATCTATCCTCTCTTTAGTTCGTACTGCGGCCTGTCCATGCAGAAGCGAAATGCTGCAACAAGTCCACCTTCACGTTGCCTGAGTTACTCCAACGACGATATCCTCGAGTTTTCAAGTAAATTTCGCTGAGTGACGAGGCATTTGGCTACCTTAAGAGACTCTTAGTTACTCCTGCCGGCTGCTCCCATTTCTTTAGGCCTTTAACATTCTTGCTATGGCCAGTCCTACAGAACCGATATGCCACTGTATGTCCACCTTAACGTCGTCACAGTTACTCACACTACGAGTCTCTCGAGTTTGCAAATGTACTTCACCGGATGACGAGGCATTAGGCTACCTTAAGAGAGTCATAGTTCCTGCTGCCTGCTGCTCCCTTTTCTTTGAATCTATCCTCTCTTTATTTCGTACTGCGGCCTGTCCATGCAGAAGCGAAATGCTGCAACAAGTCCACCTTCACGTTGCCTGAGTTACTCCAACGACGATATCCTCGAGTTTTCAAGTAAATTTCGCAGAGTGACGAGGCATTTGACTACCTTAAGAGAGTCATAGTTACTTCTGCCGGCTGCTCCCATTTCTTTAGGCCTTTAACATTCTTGCTATGGCCAGTCCTACAGAACCGATATGCCACTGTATGTCCACCTTAACGTCGTCACAGTTACTCACACTACGAGTCTCTCGAGTTTGCAAATGTACTTCGCCGGATGACGAGGCATTTAGCTACCTTAAGAGAGTCATAGTTCCTGCTGCCAGCTGCTCCCTTTTCTTTGAATCTATCCTCTCTTTATTTCGTACTGCGGCCTGTCCATGCAGAGGCGAAATGCTGCAACAAGTCCACCTTCACGTTGCCTGAGTTACTCCAACGACGATATCCTCGAGTTTTCAAGTAAATTTCGCAGAGTGACGAGGCATTTGACTACCTTAAGAGAGTCATAGTTACTTCTGCCGGCTGCTCCCATTTCTTTAGGCCTTTAACATTCTTGCTATGGCCAGTCCTACAGAACCGATATGCCACTGTATGTCCACCTTAACGTCGTCACAGTTACTCACACTACGAGTCTCTCGAGTTTGCAAATGTACTTCGCCGGATGACGAGGCATTTAGCTACGTTAAGAGAGTCATAGTTCCTGCTGCCAGCTGCTCCCTTTTCTTTGAATCTATCCTCTCTTTAGTTCGTACTGCGGCCTGTCCATGCAGAAGCGAAATGCTGCAACAAGTCCACCTTCACGTTGCCTGAGTTACTCCAACGACGATATCCTCGAGTTTTCAAGTAAATTTCGCTGAGTGACGAGGCATTTGGCTACCTTAAGAGACTCTTAGTTACTCCTGCCGGCCGCTCCCATTTCTTTAGGCCTTTAACATTCTTGCTATGACCAGTCCTACAGAACCGATATGCCACTGTATGTCCACCTTAACGTCGTCACAGTTACTCACACTACGAGTCACTCGAGTTTGCAAATGTACTTCGCCGGATGACGAGGCATTTGGCTACCTTAAGAGAGTCATAGTTCCTGCTGCCTGCTGCTCCCTTTTCTTTGAATCTATCCTCTCTTTATTTCGTACTGCGGCCTGTCCATGCAGAAGCGAAATCCTGCAACAAGTCCACCTTCACGTTGCCTGAGTTACTCCAACGACGATATCCTCGAGTTTTCAAGTAAATTTCGCTGAGTGACGAGGCATTTGGCTACCTTAAGAGACTCATAGTTACTCCTGCCGGCTGCTCCCATTTCTTTAGGCCTTTAAAATTCTTGCTATGGCCAGTCCTACAGAACCGATATGCCACTGTATGTCCACCTTAACGACGTCACAGTTACTCACACTACGACTCTCTCGAGTTTGCAAATGTACTTCGCCGGATGACGAGGCATTTGTCTACCTTAAGGGAGTCATAGTTCCTGCTGCCAGCTACTCCCTTTTCTTTGAATCTATCCTCTCTTTATTTCGTACTGCGGCCTGTCCATGCAGAAGCGAAATCCTGCAACAAGTCCACCTTCACGTTGCCTGAGTTACTCCAACGACGATATCCTCGAGTTTTCAAGTAAATTTCGCTGAGTGACGAGGCATTTGGCTACCTTAAGAGAGTCATAGTTACTCCTGCCGGCTGCTCCCATTTCTTTAGGCCTTTAACATTCTTGCTATGGCCAGTCCTACAGAACCGATATGCCACTGTATGTCCACCTTAACGACGTCACAGTTACTCACACTACGACTCTCTCGAGTTTGCAAATGTACTTCGCCGGATGACGAGGCATTTGGCTACCTTAAGGGAGTCATAGTTCCTGCTGCCAGCTACTCCCTTTTCTTTGAATCTATCCTCTCTTTATTTCGTACTGCGGCCTGTCCATGCAGAAGCAAAATCCTGCAACAAGTCCACCTTCACGTTGCCTGAGTTACTCCAACGACGATATCCTCGAGTTTTCAAGTAAATTTCGCAGAGTGACGATTCATTTGACTACCTTAAGAGAGTCATAGTTACTTCTGCCGGCTGCTCCCATTTCTTTAGGCCTTTAACATTCTTGCTATGGCCAGTCCTACAGAACCGATATGCCACTGTATGTCCACCTTAACGTCGTCACAGTTACTCACACTACGAGTCTCTCGAGTTTGCAAATGTACTTCGCCGGATGACGAGGCATTTAGCTACGTTAAGAGAGTCATAGTTCCTGCTGCCAGCTGCTCCCTTTTCTTTGAATCTATCCTCTCTTTAGTTCGTACTGCGGCCTGTCCATGCAGAAGCGAAATGCTGCAACAAGTCCACCTTCACGTTGCCTGAGTTACTCCAACGACGATATCCTCGAGTTTTCAAGTAAATTTCGCTGAGTGACGAGGCATTTGGCTACCTTAAGAGACTCTTAGTTACTCCTGCCGGCCGCTCCCATTTCTTTAGGCCTTTAACATTCTTGCTATGACCAGTCCTACAGAACCGATATGCCACTGTATGTCCACCTTAACGTCGTCACAGTTACTCACACTACGAGTCTCTCGAGTTTGCAAATGTACTTCGCCGGATGACGAGGCATTTGGCTACCTTAAGAGAGTCATAGTTCCTGCTGCCTGCTGCTCCCTTTTCTTTGAATCTATCCTCTCTTTATTTCGTACTGCGGCCTGTCCATGCAGAAGCGAAATCCTGCAACAAGTCCACCTTCACGTTGCCTGAGTTACTCCAACGACGATATCCTCGAGTTTTCAAGTAAATTTCGCTGAGTGACGAGGCATTTGGCTACCTTAAGAGACTCTTAGTTACTCCTGCCGGCTGCTCCCATTTCTTTAGGCCTTTAACATTCTTGCTATGGCCAGTCCTACAGAACCGATATGCCACTGTATGTCCACCTTAACGTCGTCACAGTTACTCACACTACGAGTCTCTCGAGTTTGCAAATGTACTTCGCCGGATGACGAGGCATTAGGCTACCTTAAGAGAGTCATAGTTCCTGCTGCCTGCTGCTCCCTTTTCTTTGAATCTATCCTCTCTTTATTTCGTACTGCGGCCTGTCCATGCAGAAGCGAAATGCTGCAACAAGTCCACCTTCACGTTGCCTGAGTTACTCCAACGACGATATCCTCGAGTTTTCAAGTAAATTTCGCAGAGTGACGAGGCATTTGACTACCTTAAGAGAGTCATAGTTACTTCTGCCGGCTGCTCCCATTTCTTTAGGCCTTTAACATTCTTGCTATGGCCAGTCCTACAGAACCGATATGCCACTGTATGTCCACCTTAACGTCGTCACAGTTACTCACACTACGAGTCTCTCGAGTTTGCAAATGTACTTCGCCGGATGACGAGGCATTTAGCTACGTTAAGAGAGTCATAGTTCCTGCTGCCAGCTGCTCCCTTTTCTTTGAATCTATCCTCTCTTTAGTTCGTACTGCGGCCTGTCCATGCAGAAGCGAAATGCTGCAACAAGTCCACCTTCACGTTGCCTGAGTTACTCCAACGACGATATCCTCGAGTTTTCAAGTAAATTTCGCTGAGTGACGAGGCATTTGGCTACCTTAAGAGACTCTTAGTTACTCCTGCCGGCCGCTCCCATTTCTTTAGGCCTTTAACATTCTTGCTATGACCAGTCCTACAGAACCGATATGCCACTGTATGTCCACCTTAACGTCGTCACAGTTACTCACACTACGAGTCTCTCGAGTTTGCAAATGTACTTCGCCGGATGACGAGGCATTTGGCTACCTTAAGAGAGTCATAGTTCCTGCTGCCTGCTGCTCCCTTTTCTTTGAATCTATCCTCTCTTTATTTCGTACTGCGGCCTGTCCATGCAGAAGCGAAATCCTGCAACAAGTCCACCTTCACGTTGCCTGAGTTACTCCAACGACGATATCCTCGAGTTTTCAAGTAAATTTCGCTGAGTGACGAGGCATTTGGCTACCTTAAGAGACTCATAGTTACTCCTGCCGGCTGCTCCCATTTCTTTAGGCCTTTAAAATTCTTGCTATGGCCAGTCCTACAGAACCGATATGCCACTGTATGTCCACCTTAACGACGTCACAGTTACTCACACTACGACTCTCTCGAGTTTGCAAATGTACTTCGCCGGATGACGAGGCATTTGGCTACCTTAAGGGAGTCATCGTTCCTGCTGCCAGCTACTCCCTTTTCTTTGAATCTATCCTCTCTTTATTTCGTACTGCGGCCTGTCCATGCAGAAGCGAAATCCTGCAACAAGTCCACCTTCACGTTGCCTGAGTTACTCCAACGACGATATCCTCGAGTTTTCAAGTAAATTTCGCTGAGTGACGAGGCATTTGGCTACCTTAAGAGAGTCATAGTTACTCTTGCCGGCTGCTCCCATTTCTTTAGGCCTTTAACATTCTTGCTATGGCCAGTCCTACAGAACCGATATGCCACTGTATGTCCACCTTAACGTCGTCACAGTTACTCACACTACGAGTCTCTCGAGTTTGCAAATGTACTTCGCCGGATGACGAGGCATTTAGCTACGTTAAGAGAGTCATAGTTCCTGCTGCCAGCTGCTCCCTTTTCTTTGAATCTATCCTCTCTTTAGTTCGTACTGCGGCCTGTCCATGCAGAAGCGAAATGCTGCAACAAGTCCACCTTCACGTTGCCTGAGTTACTCCAACGACGATATCCTCGAGTTTTCAAGTAAATTTCGCTGAGTGACGAGGCATTTGGCTACCTTAAGAGACTCTTAGTTACTCCTGCCGGCTGCTCCCATTTCTTTAGGCCTTTAACATTCTTGCTATGGCCAGTCCTACAGAACCGATATGCCACTGTATGTCCACCTTAACGTCGTCACAGTTACTCACACTACGAGTCTCTCGAGTTTGCAAATGTACTTCACCGGATGACGAGGCATTAGGCTACCTTAAGAGAGTCATAGTTCCTGCTGCCTGCTGCTCCCTTTTCTTTGAATCTATCCTCTCTTTATTTCGTACTGCGGCCTGTCCATGCAGAAGCGAAATGCTGCAACAAGTCCACCTTCACGTTGCCTGAGTTACTCCAACGACGATATCCTCGAGTTTTCAAGTAAATTTCGCAGAGTGACGAGGCATTTGACTACCTTAAGAGAGTCATAGTTACTTCTGCCGGCTGCTCCCATTTCTTTAGGCCTTTAACATTCTTGCTATGGCCAGTCCTACAGAACCGATATGCCACTGTATGTCCACCTTAACGTCGTCACAGTTACTCACACTACGAGTCTCTCGAGTTTGCAAATGTACTTCGCCGGATGACGAGGCATTTAGCTACCTTAAGAGAGTCATAGTTCCTGCTGCCAGCTGCTCCCTTTTCTTTGAATCTATCCTCTCTTTATTTCGTACTGCGGCCTGTCCATGCAGAGGCGAAATGCTGCAACAAGTCCACCTTCACGTTGCCTGAGTTACTCCAACGACGATATCCTCGAGTTTTCAAGTAAATTTCGCAGAGTGACGAGGCATTTGACTACCTTAAGAGAGTCATAGTTACTTCTGCCGGCTGCTCCCATTTCTTTAGGCCTTTAACATTCTTGCTATGGCCAGTCCTACAGAACCGATATGCCACTGTATGTCCACCTTAACGTCGTCACAGTTACTCACACTACGAGTCTCTCGAGTTTGCAAATGTACTTCGCCGGATGACGAGGCATTTAGCTACGTTAAGAGAGTCATAGTTCCTGCTGCCAGCTGCTCCCTTTTCTTTGAATCTATCCTCTCTTTAGTTCGTACTGCGGCCTGTCCATGCAGAAGCGAAATGCTGCAACAAGTCCACCTTCACGTTGCCTGAGTTACTCCAACGACGATATCCTCGAGTTTTCAAGTAAATTTCGCTGAGTGACGAGGCATTTGGCTACCTTAAGAGACTCTTAGTTACTCCTGCCGGCCGCTCCCATTTCTTTAGGCCTTTAACATTCTTGCTATGACCAGTCCTACAGAACCGATATGCCACTGTATGTCCACCTTAACGTCGTCACAGTTACTCACACTACGAGTCTCTCGAGTTTGCAAATGTACTTCGCCGGATGACGAGGCATTTGGCTACCTTAAGAGAGTCATAGTTCCTGCTGCCTGCTGCTCCCTTTTCTTTGAATCTATCCTCTCTTTATTTCGTACTGCGGCCTGTCCATGCAGAAGCGAAATCCTGCAACAAGTCCACCTTCACGTTGCCTGAGTTACTCCAACGACGATATCCTCGAGTTTTCAAGTAAATTTCGCTGAGTGACGAGGCATTTGGCTACCTTAAGAGACTCATAGTTACTCCTGCCGGCTGCTCCCATTTCTTTAGGCCTTTAAAATTCTTGCTATGGCCAGTCCTACAGAACCGATATGCCACTGTATGTCCACCTTAACGACGTCACAGTTACTCACACTACGACTCTCTCGAGTTTGCAAATGTACTTCGCCGGATGACGAGGCATTTGTCTACCTTAAGGGAGTCATAGTTCCTGCTGCCAGCTACTCCCTTTTCTTTGAATCTATCCTCTCTTTATTTCGTACTGCGGCCTGTCCATGCAGAAGCGAAATCCTGCAACAAGTCCACCTTCACGTTGCCTGAGTTACTCCAACGACGATATCCTCGAGTTTTCAAGTAAATTTCGCTGAGTGACGAGGCATTTGGCTACCTTAAGAGAGTCATAGTTACTCCTGCCGGCTGCTCCCATTTCTTTAGGCCTTTAACATTCTTGCTATGGCCAGTCCTACAGAACCGATATGCCACTGTATGTCCACCTTAACGACGTCACAGTTACTCACACTACGACTCTCTCGAGTTTGCAAATGTACTTCGCCGGATGACGAGGCATTTGGCTACCTTAAGGGAGTCATAGTTCCTGCTGCCAGCTACTCCCTTTTCTTTGAATCTATCCTCTCTTTATTTCGTACTGCGGCCTGTCCATGCAGAAGCAAAATCCTGCAACAAGTCCACCTTCACGTTGCCTGAGTTACTCCAACGACGATATCCTCGAGTTTTCAAGTAAATTTCGCAGAGTGACGATTCATTTGACTACCTTAAGAGAGTCATAGTTACTTCTGCCGGCTGCTCCCATTTCTTTAGGCCTTTAACATTCTTGCTATGGCCAGTCCTACAGAACCGATATGCCACTGTATGTCAACCTTAACGTCGTCACAGTTACTCACACTACGAGTCTCTCGAGTTTGCAAATGTACTTCGCCGGATGACGAGGCATTTAGCTACGTTAAGAGAGTCATAGTTCCTGCTGCCAGCTGCTCCCTTTTCTTTGAATCTATCCTCTCTTTAGTTCGTACTGCGGCCTGTCCATGCAGAAGCGAAATGCTGCAACAAGTCCACCTTCACGTTGCCTGAGTTACTCCAACGACGATATCCTCGAGTTTTCAAGTAAATTTCGCTGAGTGACGAGGCATTTGGCTACCTTAAGAGACTCTTAGTTACTCCTGCCGGCCGCTCCCATTTCTTTAGGCCTTTAACATTCTTGCTATGACCAGTCCTACAGAACCGATATGCCACTGTATGTCCACCTTAACGTCGTCACAGTTACTCACACTACGAGTCTCTCGAGTTTGCAAATGTACTTCGCCGGATGACGAGGCATTTGGCTACCTTAAGAGAGTCATAGTTCCTGCTGCCTGCTGCTCCCTTTTCTTTGAATCTATCCTCTCTTTATTTCGTACTGCGGCCTGTCCATGCAGAAGCGAAATCCTGCAACAAGTCCACCTTCACGTTGCCTGAGTTACTCCAACGACGATATCCTCGAGTTTTCAAGTAAATTTCGCTGAGTGACGAGGCATTTGGCTACCTTAAGAGACTCTTAGTTACTCCTGCCGGCTGCTCCCATTTCTTTAGGCCTTTAACATTCTTGCTATGGCCAGTCCTACAGAACCGATATGCCACTGTATGTCCACCTTAACGTCGTCACAGTTACTCACACTACGAGTCTCTCGAGTTTGCAAATGTACTTCGCCGGATGACGAGGCATTAGGCTACCTTAAGAGAGTCATAGTTCCTGCTGCCTGCTGCTCCCTTTTCTTTGAATCTATCCTCTCTTTATTTCGTACTGCGGCCTGTCCATGCAGAAGCGAAATGCTGCAACAAGTCCACCTTCACGTTGCCTGAGTTACTCCAACGACGATATCCTCGAGTTTTCAAGTAAATTTCGCAGAGTGACGAGGCATTTGACTACCTTAAGAGAGTCATAGTTACTTCTGCCGGCTGCTCCCATTTCTTTAGGCCTTTAACATTCTTGCTATGGCCAGTCCTACAGAACCGATATGCCACTGTATGTCCACCTTAACGTCGTCACAGTTACTCACACTACGAGTCTCTCGAGTTTGCAAATGTACTTCGCCGGATGACGAGGCATTTAGCTACGTTAAGAGAGTCATAGTTCCTGCTGCCAGCTGCTCCCTTTTCTTTGAATCTATCCTCTCTTTAGTTCGTACTGCGGCCTGTCCATGCAGAAGCGAAATGCTGCAACAAGTCCACCTTCACGTTGCCTGAGTTACTCCAACGACGATATCCTCGAGTTTTCAAGTAAATTTCGCTGAGTGACGAGGCATTTGGCTACCTTAAGAGACTCTTAGTTACTCCTGCCGGCCGCTCCCATTTCTTTAGGCCTTTAACATTCTTGCTATGACCAGTCCTACAGAACCGATATGCCACTGTATGTCCACCTTAACGTCGTCACAGTTACTCACACTACGAGTCTCTCGAGTTTGCAAATGTACTTCGCCGGATGACGAGGCATTTGGCTACCTTAAGAGAGTCATAGTTCCTGCTGCCTGCTGCTCCCTTTTCTTTGAATCTATCCTCTCTTTATTTCGTACTGCGGCCTGTCCATGCAGAAGCGAAATCCTGCAACAAGTCCACCTTCACGTTGCCTGAGTTACTCCAACGACGATATCCTCGAGTTTTCAAGTAAATTTCGCTGAGTGACGAGGCATTTGGCTACCTTAAGAGACTCATAGTTACTCCTGCCGGCTGCTCCCATTTCTTTAGGCCTTTAAAATTCTTGCTATGGCCAGTCCTACAGAACCGATATGCCACTGTATGTCCACCTTAACGACGTCACAGTTACTCACACTACGACTCTCTCGAGTTTGCAAATGTACTTCGCCGGATGACGAGGCATTTGGCTACCTTAAGGGAGTCATCGTTCCTGCTGCCAGCTACTCCCTTTTCTTTGAATCTATCCTCTCTTTATTTCGTACTGCGGCCTGTCCATGCAGAAGCGAAATCCTGCAACAAGTCCACCTTCACGTTGCCTGAGTTACTCCAACGACGATATCCTCGAGTTTTCAAGTAAATTTCGCTGAGTGACGAGGCATTTGGCTACCTTAAGAGAGTCATAGTTACTCTTGCCGGCTGCTCCCATTTCTTTAGGCCTTTAACATTCTTGCTATGGCCAGTCCTACAGAACCGATATGCCACTGTATGTCCACCTTAACGTCGTCACAGTTACTCACACTACGAGTCTCTCGAGTTTGCAAATGTACTTCGCCGGATGACGAGGCATTTAGCTACGTTAAGAGAGTCATAGTTCCTGCTGCCAGCTGCTCCCTTTTCTTTGAATCTATCCTCTCTTTAGTTCGTACTGCGGCCTGTCCATGCAGAAGCGAAATGCTGCAACAAGTCCACCTTCACGTTGCCTGAGTTACTCCAACGACGATATCCTCGAGTTTTCAAGTAAATTTCGCTGAGTGACGAGGCATTTGGCTACCTTAAGAGACTCTTAGTTACTCCTGCCGGCTGCTCCCATTTCTTTAGGCCTTTAACATTCTTGCTATGGCCAGTCCTACAGAACCGATATGCCACTGTATGTCCACCTTAACGTCGTCACAGTTACTCACACTACGAGTCTCTCGAGTTTGCAAATGTACTTCGCCGGATGACGAGGCATTAGGCTACCTTAAGAGAGTCATAGTTCCTGCTGCCTGCTGCTCCCTTTTCTTTGAATCTATCCTCTCTTTATTTCGTACTGCGGCCTGTCCATGCAGAAGCGAAATGCTGCAACAAGTCCACCTTCACGTTGCCTGAGTTACTCCAACGACGATATCCTCGAGTTTTCAAGTAAATTTCGCAGAGTGACGAGGCATTTGACTACCTTAAGAGAGTCATAGTTACTTCTGCCGGCTGCTCCCATTTCTTTAGGCCTTTAACATTCTTGCTATGGCCAGTCCTACAGAACCGATATGCCACTGTATGTCCACCTTAACGTCGTCACAGTTACTCACACTACGAGTCTCTCGAGTTTGCAAATGTACTTCGCCGGATGACGAGGCATTTAGCTACCTTAAGAGAGTCATAGTTCCTGCTGCCAGCTGCTCCCTTTTCTTTGAATCTATCCTCTCTTTATTTCGTACTGCGGCCTGTCCATGCAGAGGCGAAATGCTGCAACAAGTCCACCTTCACGTTGCCTGAGTTACTCCAACGACGATATCCTCGAGTTTTCAAGTAAATTTCGCAGAGTGACGAGGCATTTGACTACCTTAAGAGAGTCATAGTTACTTCTGCCGGCTGCTCCCATTTCTTTAGGCCTTTAACATTCTTGCTATGGCCAGTCCTACAGAACCGATATGCCACTGTATGTCCACCTTAACGTCGTCACAGTTACTCACACTACGAGTCTCTCGAGTTTGCAAATGTACTTCGCCGGATGACGAGGCATTTAGCTACGTTAAGAGAGTCATAGTTCCTGCTGCCAGCTGCTCCCTTTTCTTTGAATCTATCCTCTCTTTAGTTCGTACTGCGGCCTGTCCATGCAGAAGCGAAATGCTGCAACAAGTCCACCTTCACGTTGCCTGAGTTACTCCAACGACGATATCCTCGAGTTTTCAAGTAAATTTCGCTGAGTGACGAGGCATTTGGCTACCTTAAGAGACTCTTAGTTACTCCTGCCGGCCGCTCCCATTTCTTTAGGCCTTTAACATTCTTGCTATGACCAGTCCTACAGAACCGATATGCCACTGTATGTCCACCTTAACGTCGTCACAGTTACTCACACTACGAGTCTCTCGAGTTTGCAAATGTACTTCGCCGGATGACGAGGCATTTGGCTACCTTAAGAGAGTCATAGTTCCTGCTGCCTGCTGCTCCCTTTTCTTTGAATCTATCCTCTCTTTATTTCGTACTGCGGCCTGTCCATGCAGAAGCGAAATCCTGCAACAAGTCCACCTTCACGTTGCCTGAGTTACTCCAACGACGATATCCTCGAGTTTTCAAGTAAATTTCGCTGAGTGACGAGGCATTTGGCTACCTTAAGAGACTCATAGTTACTCCTGCCGGCTGCTCCCATTTCTTTAGGCCTTTAAAATTCTTGCTATGGCCAGTCCTACAGAACCGATATGCCACTGTATGTCCACCTTAACGACGTCACAGTTACTCACACTACGACTCTCTCGAGTTTGCAAATGTACTTCGCCGGATGACGAGGCATTTGTCTACCTTAAGGGAGTCATAGTTCCTGCTGCCAGCTACTCCCTTTTCTTTGAATCTATCCTCTCTTTATTTCGTACTGCGGCCTGTCCATGCAGAAGCGAAATCCTGCAACAAGTCCACCTTCACGTTGCCTGAGTTACTCCAACGACGATATCCTCGAGTTTTCAAGTAAATTTCGCTGAGTGACGAGGCATTTGGCTACCTTAAGAGAGTCATAGTTACTCCTGCCGGCTGCTCCCATTTCTTTAGGCCTTTAACATTCTTGCTATGGCCAGTCCTACAGAACCGATATGCCACTGTATGTCCACCTTAACGTCGTCACAGTTACTCACACTACGAGTCTCTCGAGTTTGCAAATGTACTTCGCCGGATGACGAGGCATTTAGCTACGTTAAGAGAGTCATAGTTCCTGCTGCCAGCTGCTCCCTTTTCTTTGAATCTATCCTCTCTTTAGTTCGTACTGCGGCCTGTCCATGCAGAAGCGAAATGCTGCAACAAGTCCACCTTCACGTTGCCTGAGTTACTCCAACGACGATATCCTCGAGTTTTCAAGTAAATTTCGCTGAGTGACGAGGCATTTGGCTACCTTAAGAGACTCATAGTTACTCCTGCCGGCTGCTCCCATTTCTTTAGGCCTTTAAAATTCTTGCTATGGCCAGTCCTACAGAACCGATATGCCACTGTATGTCCACCTTTTCGACGTCACAGTTACTCACACTACGACTCTCTCGAGTTTGCAAATGTACTTCGCCGGATGACGAGGCATTTGGCTACCTTAAGGGAGTCATAGTTCCTGCTGCCAGCTACTCCCTTTTCTTTGAATCTATCCTCTCTTTATTTCGTATTGCGGCCTGTCCATGCAGAAGCGAAATCCTGCAACAAGTCCACCTTCACGTTGCCTGAGTTACTCCAACGACGATATCCTCGAGTTTTCAAGTAAATTTCGCTGAGTGACGAAGCATTTGGCTACCTTAAGAGAATCATAGTTACTCCTGCCGGCTGCTCCCATTTCTTTACGCCTTTAACATTCTTGCTATAGCCAGTCCTACAAAATCGATATGCCACTGTATGTCCACCTTAACGACGTCACAGTTACTCACAGTACTTCGCCGGATGACGAGGCATTTGGCTACCTTAAGAGAGTCATAGTTCCTGCTTCCAGCTGCTCCCTTTTCTTTGAATCTATCCTCTCTTTATTTCGTACTGCGGCCTGTCCATGCAAAAGCGAAATGCTGCAACAAGTCCACCTTCACGTTGCCTGAGTTACTCCAACGACGATATCCTCGAGTTTTCAAGTAAATTTCGCAGAGTGACGAGGCATTTGGCTACCTTAAGAGAGTCATAGTTACTCCTGCCGGCTGCTCCCATTTCTTTAGGCCTTTAACATTCTTGCTATGGCCAGTCCTACAGAACCGATATGCCACTGTATGTCCACCTTAACGTCGTCACAGTTACTCACACTACGAGTCTCTCGAGTTTGCAAATGTACTTCGCCGGATGACGAGGCATTTAGCTACGTTAAGAGAGTCATAGTTCCTGCTGCCAGCTGCTCCCTTTTCTTTGAATCTATCCTCTCTTTAGTTCGTACTGCGGCCTGTCCATGCAGAAGCGAAATGCTGCAACAAGTCCACCTTCACGTTGCCTGAGTTACTCCAACGACGATATCCTCGAGTTTTCAAGTAAATTTCGCTGAGTGACGAGGCATTTGGCTACCTTAAGAGACTCTTAGTTACTCCTGCCGGCTGCTCCCATTTCTTTAGGCCTTTAACATTCTTGCTATGGCCAGTCCTACAGAACCGATATGCCACTGTATGTCCACCTTAACGTCGTCACAGTTACTCACACTACGAGTCTCTCGAGTTTGCAAATGTACTTCGCCGGATGACGAGGCATTAGGCTACCTTAAGAGAGTCATAGTTCCTGCTGCCTGCTGCTCCCTTTTCTTTGAATCTATCCTCTCTTCATTTCGTACTGCGGCCTGTCCATGCAGAAGCGAAATGCTGCAACAAGTCCACCTTCACGTTGCCTGAGTTACTCCAACGACGATATCCTCGAGTTTTCAAGTAAATTTCGCAGAGTGACGAGGCATTTGGCTACCTTAAGAGAGTCATAGTTACTCCTGCCGGCTGCTCCCATTTCTTTAGGCCTTTAAAATTCTTGCTATGGCCAGTCCTACAGAACCGATATGCCACTGTATGTCCACCTTAACGACGTCACAGTTACTCACACTACGACTCTCTCGAGTTTGCAAATGTACTTCGCCGGATGACGAGGCATTTGGCTACCTTAAGGGAGTCATAGTTCCTGCTGCCAGCTACTCCCTTTTCTTTGAATCTATCCTCTCTTTATTTCGTACTGCGGCCTGTCCATGCAGAAGCGAAATCCTGCAACAAGTCCACCTTCACGTTGCCTGAGTTACTCCAACGACGATATCCTCGAGTTTTCAAGTAAATTTCGCTGAGTGACGAGGCATTTGGCTACCTTAAGAGAGTCATAGTTACTCCTGCCGGCTGCTCCCATTTCTTTACGCCTTTAACATTCTTGCTATAGCCAGTCCTACAGAATCGATATGCCACTGTATGTCCACCTTAACGACGTCACAGTTACTCACAGTACTTCGCCGGATGACGAGGCATTTGGCTACCTTAAGAGAGTCATAGTTCCTGCTTCCAGCTGCTCCCTTTTCTTTGAATCTATCCTCTCTTTATTTCGTACTGCGGCCTGTCCATGCAGAAGCGAAATGCTGCAACAAGTCCACCTTCACGTTGCCTGAGTTACTCCAACGACGATATCCTCGAGTTTTCAAGTAAATTTCGCAGAGTGACGAGGCATTTGGCTACCTTAAGAGAGTCATAGTTACTCCTGCCGGCTGCTCCCATTTCTTTAGGCCTTTAACATTCTTGCTATGGCCAGTCCTACAGAACCGATATGCCACTGTATGTCCACCTTAACGTCGTCACAGTTACTCACACTACGAGTCTCTCGAGTTTGCAAATGTACTTCGCCGGATGACGAGGCATTTAGCTACCTTAAGAGAGTCATAGTTCCTGCTGCCAGCTGCTCCCTTTTCTTTGAATCTATCCTCTCTTTATTTCGTACTGCGGCCTGTCCATGCAGAGGCGAAATGCTGCAACAAGTCCACCTTCACGTTGCCTGAGTTACTCCAACGACGATATCCTCGAGTTTTCAAGTAAATTTCGCAGAGTGACGAGGCATTTGACTACCTTAAGAGAGTCATAGTTACTTCTGCCGGCTGCTCCCATTTCTTTAGGCCTTTAACATTCTTGCTATGGCCAGTCCTACAGAACCGATATGCCACTGTATGTCCACCTTAACGTCGTCACAGTTACTCACACTACGAGTCTCTCGAGTTTGCAAATGTACTTCGCCGGATGACGAGGCATTTAGCTACGTTAAGAGAGTCATAGTTCCTGCTGCCAGCTGCTCCCTTTTCTTTGAATCTATCCTCTCTTTAGTTCGTACTGCGGCCTGTCCATGCAGAAGCGAAATGCTGCAACAAGTCCACCTTCACGTTGCCTGAGTTACTCCAACGACGATATCCTCGAGTTTTCAAGTAAATTTCGCTGAGTGACGAGGCATTTGGCTACCTTAAGAGACTCTTAGTTACTCCTGCCGGCCGCTCCCATTTCTTTAGGCCTTTAACATTCTTGCTATGACCAGTCCTACAGAACCGATATGCCACTGTATGTCCACCTTAACGTCGTCACAGTTACTCACACTACGAGTCTCTCGAGTTTGCAAATGTACTTCGCCGGATGACGAGGCATTTGGCTACCTTAAGAGAGTCATAGTTCCTGCTGCCTGCTGCTCCCTTTTCTTTGAATCTATCCTCTCTTTATTTCGTACTGCGGCCTGTCCATGCAGAAGCGAAATCCTGCAACAAGTCCACCTTCACGTTGCCTGAGTTACTCCAACGACGATATCCTCGAGTTTTCTAGTAAATTTCGCTGAGTGACGAGGCATTTGGCTACCTTAAGAGACTCATAGTTACTCCTGCCGGCTGCTCCCATTTCTTTAGGCCTTTACAATTCTTGCTATGGCCAGTCCTACAGAACCGATATGCCACTGTATGTCCACCTTAACGACGTCACAGTTACTCACACTACGACTCTCTCGAGTTTGCAAATGTACTTCGCCGGATGACGAGGCATTTGTCTACCTTAAGGGAGTCATAGTTCCTGCTGCCAGCTACTCCCTTTTCTTTGAATCTATCCTCTCTTTATTTCGTACTGCGGCCTGTCCATGCAGAAGCGAAATCCTGCAACAAGTCCACCTTCACGTTGCCTGAGTTACTCCAACGACGATATCCTCGAGTTTTCAAGTAAATTTCGCTGAGTGACGAGGCATTTGGCTACCTTAAGAGAGTCATAGTTACTCCTGCCGGCTGCTCCCATTTCTTTAGGCCTTTAACATTCTTGCTATGGCCAGTCCTACAGAACCGATATGCCACTGTATGTCCACCTTAACGTCGTCACAGTTACTCACACTACGAGTCTCTCGAGTTTGCAAATGTACTTCGCCGGATGGCGAGGCATTTAGCTACGTTAAGAGAGTCATAGTTCCTGCTGCCAGCTGCTCCCTTTTCTTTGAATCTATCCTCTCTTTAGTTCGTACTGCGGCCTGTCCATGCAGAAGCGAAATGCTGCAACAAGTCCACCTTCACGTTGCCTGAGTTACTCCAACGACGATATCCTCGAGTTTTCAAGTAAATTTCGCTGAGTGACGAGGCATTTGGCTACCTTAAGAGACTCATAGTTACTCCTGCCGGCTGCTCCCATTTCTTTAGGCCTTTAAAATTCTTGCTATGGCCAGTCCTACAGAACCGATATGCCACTGTATGTCCACCTTAACGACGTCACAGTTACTCACACTACGACTCTCTCGAGTTTGCAAATGTACTTCGCCGGATGACGAGGCATTTGGCTACCTTAAGGGAGTCATAGTTCCTGCTGCCAGCTACTCCCTTTTCTTTGAATCTATCCTCTCTTTATTTCGTATTGCGGCCTGTCCATGCAGAAGCGAAATCCTGCAACAAGTCCACCTTCACGTTGCCTGAGTTACTCCAACGACGATATCCTCGAGTTTTCAAGTAAATTTCGCTGAGTGACGAAGCATTTGGCTACCTTAAGAGAGTCATAGTTACTCCTGCCGGCTGCTCCCATTTCTTTACGCCTTTAACATTCTTGCTATAGCCAGTCCTACAGAATCGATATGCCACTGTATGTCCACCTTAACGACGTCACAGTTACTCACAGTACTTCGCCGGATGACGAGGCATTTGGCTACCTTAAGAGAGTCATAGTTCCTGCTTCCAGCTGCTCCCTTTTCTTTGAATCTATCCTCTCTTTATTTCGTACTGCGGCCTGTCCATGCAAAAGCGAAATGCTGCAACAAGTCCACCTTCACGTTGCCTGAGTTACTCCAACGACGATATCCTCGAGTTTTCAAGTAAATTTCGCAGAGTGACGAGGCATTTGGCTACCTTAAGAGAGTCATAGTTACTCCTGCCGGCTGCTCCCATTTCTTTAGGCCTTTAACATTCTTGCTATGGCCAGTCCTACAGAACCGATATGCCACTGTATGTCCACCTTAACGTCGTCACAGTTACTCACACTACGAGTCTCTCGAGTTTGCAAATGTACTTCGCCGGATGACGAGGCATTTAGCTACGTTAAGAGAGTCATAGTTCCTGCTGCCAGCTGCTCCCTTTTCTTTGAATCTATCCTCTCTTTAGTTCGTACTGCGGCCTGTCCATGCAGAAGCGAAATGCTGCAACAAGTCCACCTTCACGTTGCCTGAGTTACTCCAACGACGATATCCTCGAGTTTTCAAGTAAATTTCGCTGAGTGACGAGGCATTTGGCTACCTTAAGAGACTCTTAGTTACTCCTGCCGGCTGCTCCCATTTCTTTAGGCCTTTAACATTCTTGCTATGGCCAGTCCTACAGAACCGATATGCAACTGTATGTCCACCTTAACGTCGTCACAGTTACTCACACTACGAGTCTCTCGAGTTTGCAAATGTACTTCGCCGGATGACGAGGCATTAGGCTACCTTAAGAGAGTCATAGTTCCTGCTGCCTGCTGCTCCCTTTTCTTTGAATCTATCCTCTCTTCATTTCGTACTGCGGCCTGTCCATGCAGAAGCGAAATGCTGCAACAAGTCCACCTTCACGTTGCCTGAGTTACTCCAACGACGATATCCTCGAGTTTTCAAGTAAATTTCGCAGAGTGACGAGGCATTTGGCTACCTTAAGAGAGTCATAGTTACTCCTGCCGGCTGCTCCCATTTCTTTAGGCCTTTAAAATTCTTGCTATGGCCAGTCCTACAGAACCGATATGCCACTGTATGTCCACCTTAACGACGTCACAGTTACTCACACTACGACTCTCTCGAGTTTGCAAATGTACTTCGCCGGATGACGAGGCATTTGGCTACCTTAAGGGAGTCATAGTTCCTGCTGCCAGCTACTCCCTTTTCTTTGAATCTATCCTCTCTTTATTTCGTACTGCGGCCTGTCCATGCAGAAGCGAAATCCTGCAACAAGTCCACCTTCACGTTGCCTGAGTTACTCCAACGACGATATCCTCGAGTTTTCAAGTAAATTTCGCTGAGTGACGAGGCATTTGGCTACCTTAAGAGAGTCATAGTTACTCCTGCCGGCTGCTCCCATTTCTTTACGCCTTTAACATTCTTGCTATAGCCAGTCCTACAGAATCGATATGCCACTGTATGTCCACCTTAACGACGTCACAGTTACTCACAGTACTTCGCCGGATGACGAGGCATTTGGCTACCTTAAGAGAGTCATAGTTCCTGCTTCCAGCTGCTCCCTTTTCTTTGAATCTATCCTCTCTTTATTTCGTACTGCGGCCTGTCCATGCAGAAGCGAAATGCTGCAACAAGTCCACCTTCACGTTGCCTGAGTTACTCCAACGACGATATCCTCGAGTTTTCAAGTAAATTTCGCAGAGTGACGAGGCATTTGGCTACCTTAAGAGAGTCATAGTTACTCCTGCCGGCTGCTCCCATTTCTTTAGGCCTTTAACATTCTTGCTATGGCCAGTCCTACAGAACCGATATGCCACTGTATGTCCACCTTAACGTCGTCACAGTTACTCACACTACGAGTCTCTCGAGTTTGCAAATGTACTTCGCCGGATGACGAGGCATTTAGCTACGTTAAGAGAGTCATAGTTCCTGCTGCCAGCTGCTCCCTTTTCTTTGAATCTATCCTCTCTTTAGTTCGTACTGCGGCCTGTCCATGCAGAAGCGAAATGCTGCAACAAGTCCACCTTCACGTTGCCTGAGTTACTCCAACGACGATATCCTCGAGTTTTCAAGTAAATTTCGCTGAGTGACGAGGCATTTGACTACCTTAAGAGACTCTTAGTTACTCCTGCCGGCTGCTCCCATTTCTTTAGGCCTTTAACATTCTTGCTATGGCCAGTCCTACAGAACCGATATGCCACTGTATGTCCACCTTAACGACGTCACAGTTACTCACACTACGACTCTCTCGAGTTTGCAAATGTACTTCGCCGGATGACGAGGCATTTGGCTACCTTAAGGGAGTCATAGTTCCTGCTGCCAGCTACTCCCTTTTCTTTGAATCTATCCTCTCTTTATTTCGTACTGCGGCCTGTCCATGCAGAAGCGAAATCCTGCAACAAGTCCACCTTCACGTTGCCTGAGTTACTCCAACGACGATATCCTCGAGTTTTCAAGTAAATTTCGCTGAGTGACGAAGCATTTGGCTACCTTAAGAGAGTCATAGTTACTCCTGCCGGCTGCTCCCATTTCTTTACGCCTTTAACATTCTTGCTATAGCCAGTCCTACAGAATCGATATGCCACTGTATGTCCACCTTAACGACGTCACAGTTACTCACAGTACTTCGCCGGATGACGAGGCATTTGGCTACCTTAAGAGAGTCATAGTTCCTGCTTCCAGCTGCTCCCTTTTCTTTGAATCTATCCTCTCTTTATTTCGTACTGCGGCCTGTCCATGCAGAAGCGAAATGCTGCAACAAGTCCACCTTCACGTTGCCTGAGTTACTCCAACGACGATATCCTCGAGTTTTCAAGTAAATTTCGCAGAGTGACGAGGCATTTGGCTACCTTAAGAGAGTCATAGTTACTCCTGCCGGCTGCTCCCATTTCTTTAGGCCTTTAACATTCTTGCTATGGCCAGTCCTACAGAACCGATATGCCACTGTATGTCCACCTTAACGTCGTCACAGTTACTCACACTACGAGTCTCTCGAGTTTGCAAATGTACTTCGCCGGATGACGAGGCATTTAGCTACGTTAAGAGAGTCATAGTTCCTGCTGCCAGCTGCTCCCTTTTCTTTGAATCTATCCTCTCTTTAGTTCGTACTGCGGCCTGTCCATGCAGAAGCGAAATGCTGCAACAAGTCCACCTTCACGTTGCCTGAGTTACTCCAACGACGATATCCTCGAGTTTTCAAGTAAATTTCGCTGAGTGACGAGGCATTTGGCTACCTTAAGAGACTCTTAGTTACTCCTGCCGGCTGCTCCCATTTCTTTAGGCCTTTAACATTCTTGCTATGGCCAGTCCTACAGAACCGATATGCCACTGTATGTCCACCTTAACGTCGTCACAGTTACTCACACTACGAGTCTCTCGAGTTTGCAAATGTACTTCGCCGGATGACGAGGCATTTAGCTACGTTAAGAGAGTCATAGTTCCTGCTGCCAGCTGCTCCCTTTTCTTTGAATCTATCCTCTCTTTAGTTCGTACTGCGGCCTGTCCATGCAGAAGCGAAATGCTGCAACAAGTCCACCTTCACGTTGCCTGAGTTACTCCAACGACGATATCCTCGAGTTTTCAAGTAAATTTCGCTGAGTGACGAGGCATTTGACTACCTTAAGAGACTCTTAGTTACTCCTGCCGGCTGCTCCCATTTCTTTAGGCCTTTAACATTCTTGCTATGGCCAGTCCTACAGAACCGATATGCCACTGTATGTCCACCTTAACGACGTCACAGTTACTCACACTACGACTCTCTCGAGTTTGCAAATGTACTTCGCCGGATGACGAGGCATTTGGCTACCTTAAGGGAGTCATAGTTCCTGCTGCCAGCTACTCCCTTTTCTTTGAATCTATCCTCTCTTTATTTCGTACTGCGGCCTGTCCATGCAGAAGCGAAATCCTGCAACAAGTCCACCTTCACGTTGCCTGAGTTACTCCAACGACGATATCCTCGAGTTTTCAAGTAAATTTCGCTGAGTGACGAAGCATTTGGCTACCTTAAGAGAGTCATAGTTACTCCTGCCGGCTGCTCCCATTTCTTTACGCCTTTAACATTCTTGCTATAGCCAGTCCTACAGAATCGATATGCCACTGTATGTCCACCTTAACGACGTCACAGTTACTCACAGTACTTCGCCGGATGACGAGGCATTTGGCTACCTTAAGAGAGTCATAGTTCCTGCTTCCAGCTGCTCCCTTTTCTTTGAATCTATCCTCTCTTTATTTCGTACTGCGGCCTGTCCATGCAGAAGCGAAATGCTGCAACAAGTCCACCTTCACGTTGCCTGAGTTACTCCAACGACGATATCCTCGAGTTTTCAAGTAAATTTCGCAGAGTGACGAGGCATTTGGCTACCTTAAGAGAGTCATAGTTACTCCTGCCGGCTGCTCCCATTTCTTTAGGCCTTTAACATTCTTGCTATGGCCAGTCCTACAGAACCGATATGCCACTGTATGTCCACCTTAACGTCGTCACAGTTACTCACACTACGAGTCTCTCGAGTTTGCAAATGTACTTCGCCGGATGACGAGGCATTTAGCTACGTTAAGAGAGTCATAGTTCCTGCTGCCAGCTGCTCCCTTTTCTTTGAATCTATCCTCTCTTTAGTTCGTACTGCGGCCTGTCCATGCAGAAGCGAAATGCTGCAACAAGTCCACCTTCACGTTGCCTGAGTTACTCCAACGACGATATCCTCGAGTTTTCAAGTAAATTTCGCTGAGTGACGAGGCATTTGGCTACCTTAAGAGACTCTTAGTTACTCCTGCCGGCTGCTCCCATTTCTTTAGGCCTTTAACATTCTTGCTATGGCCAGTCCTACAGAACCGATATGCCACTGTATGTCCACCTTAACGTCGTCACAGTTACTCACACTACGAGTCTCTCGAGTTTGCAAATGTACTTCGCCGGATGACGAGGCATTAGGCTACCTTAAGAGAGTCATAGTTCATGCTGCCTGCTGCTCCCTTTTCTTTGAATCTATCCTCTCTTCATTTCGTACTGCGGCCTGTCCATGCAGAAGCGAAATGCTGCAACAAGTCCACCTTCACGTTGCCTGAGTTACTCCAACGACGATATCCTCGAGTTTTCAAGTAAATTTCGCAGAGTGACGAGGCATTTGGCTACCTTAAGAGAGTCATAGTTACTCCTGCCGGCTGCTCCCATTTCTTTAGGCCTTTAAAATTCTTGCTATGGCCAGTCCTACAGAACCGATATGCCACTGTATGTCCACCTTAACGACGTCACAGTTACTCACACTACGACTCTCTCGAGTTTGCAAATGTACTTCGCCGGATGACGAGGCATTTGGCTACCTTAAGGGAGTCATAGTTCCTGCTGCCAGCTACTCCCTTTTCTTTGAATCTATCCTCTCTTTATTTCGTACTGCGGCCTGTCCATGCAGAAGCGAAATCCTGCAACAAGTCCACCTTCACGTTGCCTGAGTTACTCCAACGACGATATCCTCGAGTTTTCAAGTAAATTTCGCTGAGTGACGAGGCATTTGGCTACCTTAAGAGAGTCATAGTTACTCCTGCCGGCTGCTCCCATTTCTTTACGCCTTTAACATTCTTGCTATAGCCAGTCCTACAGAATCGATATGCCACTGTATGTCCACCTTAACGACGTCACAGTTACTCACAGTACTTCGCCGGATGACGAGGCATTTGGCTACCTTAAGAGAGTCATAGTTCCTGCTTCCAGCTGCTCCCTTTTCTTTGAATCTATCCTCTCTTTATTTCGTACTGCGGCCTGTCCATGCAGAAGCGAAATGCTGCAACAAGTCCACCTTCACGTTGCCTGAGTTACTCCAACGACGATATCCTCGAGTTTTCAAGTAAATTTCGCAGTGTGACGAGGCATTTGGCTACCTTAAGAGAGTCATAGTTACTCCTGCCGGCTGCTCCCATTTCTTTAGGCCTTTAACATTCTTGCTATGGCCAGTCCTACAGAACCGATATGCCACTGTATGTCCACCTTAACGTCGTCACAGTTACTCACACTACGAGTCTCTCGAGTTTGCAAATGTACTTCGCCGGATGACGAGGCATTTAGCTACGTTAAGAGAGTCATAGTTCCTGCTGCCAGCTGCTCCCTTTTCTTTGAATCTATCCTCTCTTTAGTTCGTACTGCGGCCTGTCCATGCAGAAGCGAAATGCTGCAACAAGTCCACCTTCACGTTGCCTGAGTTACTCCAACGACGATATCCTCGAGCTTTCAAGTAAATTTCGCAGAGTGACGAGGCATTTGGCTACCTTAAGAGAGTCATAGTTACTCCTGCCGGCTGCTCCCATTTCTTTAGGCCTTTAAAATTCTTGCTATGGCCAGTCCTACAGAACCGATATGCCACTGTATGTCCACCTTAACGACGTCACAGTTACTCACACTACGACTCTCTCGAGTTTGCAAATGTACTTCGCCGGATGACGAGGCATTTGGCTACCTTAAGGGAGTCATAGTTCCTGCTGCCAGCTACTCCCTTTTCTTTGAATCTATCCTCTCTTTATTTCGTACTGCGGCCTGTCCATGCAGAAGCGAAATCCTGCAACAAGTCCACCTTCACGTTGCCTGAGTTACTCCAACGACGATATCCTCGAGTTTTCAAGTAAATTTCGCTGAGTGACGAGGCATTTGGCTACCTTAAGAGAGTCATAGTTACTCCTGCCGGCTGCTCCCATTTCTTTAGGCCTTTAACATTCTTGCTATGGCCAGTCCTACAGAACCGATATGCCACTGTATGTCCACCTTAACGTCGTCACAGTTACTCACACTACGAATCTCTCGAGTTTGCAAATGTACTTCGCCGGATGACGAGGCATTTAGCTACGTTAAGAGAGTCATAGTTCCTGCTGCCAGCTGCTCCCTTTTCTTTGAATCTATCCTCTCTTTAGTTCGTACTGCGGCCTGTCCATGCAGAAGCGAAATGCTGCAACAAGTCCACCTTCACGTTGCCTGAGTTACTCCAACGACGATATCCTCGAGTTTTCAAGTAAATTTCGCTGAGTGACGAGGCATTTGGCTACCTTAAGAGACTCATAGTTACTCCTGCCGGCTGCTCCCATTTCTTTAGGCCTTTAAAATTCTTGCTATGGCCAGTCCTACAGAACCGATATGCCACTGTATGTCCACCTTAACGACGTCACAGTTACTCACACTACGACTCTCTCGAGTTTGCAAATGTACTTCGCCGGATGACGAGGCATTTGGCTACCTTAAGGGAGTCATAGTTCCTGCTGCCAGCTACTCCCTTTTCTTTGAATCTATCCTCTCTTTATTTCGTATTGCGGCCTGTCCATGCAGAAGCGAAATCCTGCAACAAGTCCACCTTCACGTTGCCTGAGTTACTCCAACGACGATATCCTCGAGTTTTCAAGTAAGTTTCGCTGAGTGACGAAGCATTTGGCTACCTTAAGAGAGTCATAGTTACTCCTGCCGGCTGCTCCCATTTCTTTACGCCTTTAACATTCTTGCTATAGCCAGTCCTACAGAATCGATATGCCACTGTATGTCCACCTTAACGACGTCACAGTTACTCACAGTACTTCGCCGGATGACGAGGCATTTGGCTACCTTAAGAGAGTCATAGTTCCTGCTTCCAGCTGCTCCCTTTTCTTTGAATCTATCCTCTCTTTATTTCGTACTGCGGCCTGTCCATGCAAAAGCGAAATGCTGCAACAAGTCCACCTTCACGTTGCCTGAGTTACTCCAACGACGATATCCTCGAGTTTTCAAGTAAATTTCGCAGAGTGACGAGGCATTTGGCTACCTTAAGAGAGTCATAGTTACTCCTGCCGGCTGCTCCCATTTCTTTAGGCCTTTAACATTCTTGCTATGGCCAGTCCTACAGAACCGATATGCCACTGTATGTCCACCTTAACGTCGTCACAGTTACTCACACTACGAGTCTCTCGAGTTTGCAAATGTACTTCGCCGGATGACGAGGCATTTAGCTACGTTAAGAGAGTCATAGTTCCTGCTGCCAGCTGCTCCCTTTTCTTTGAATCTATCCTCTCTTTAGTTCGTACTGCGGCCTGTCCATGCAGAAGCGAAATGCTGCAACAAGTCCACCTTCACGTTGCCTGAGTTACTCCAACGACGATATCCTCGAGTTTTCAAGTAAATTTCGCTGAGTGACGAGGCATTTGGCTACCTTAAGAGACTCTTAGTTACTCCTGCCGGCTGCTCCCATTTCTTTAGGCCTTTAACATTCTTGCTATGGCCAGTCCTACAGAACCGATATGCCACTGTATGTCCACCTTAACGTCGTCACAGTTACTCACACTACGAGTCTCTCGAGTTTGCAAATGTACTTCGCCGGATGACGAGGCATTAGGCTACCTTAAGAGAGTCATAGTTCCTGCTGCCTGCTGCTCCCTTTTCTTTGAATCTATCCTCTCTTCATTTCGTACTGCGGCCTGTCCATGCAGAAGCGAAATGCTGCAACAAGTCCACCTTCACGTTGCCTGAGTTACTCCAACGACGATATCCTCGAGTTTTCAAGTAAATTTCGCAGAGTGACGAGGCATTTGGCTACCTTAAGAGAGTCATAGTTACTCCTGCCGGCTGCTCCCATTTCTTTAGGCCTTTAAAATTCTTGCTATGGCCAGTCCTACAGAACCGATATGCCACTGTATGTCCACCTTAACGACGTCACAGTTACTCACACTACGACTCTCTCGAGTTTGCAAATGTACTTCGCCGGATGACGAGGCATTTGGCTACCTTAAGGGAGTCATAGTTCCTGCTGCCAGCTACTCCCTTTTCTTTGAATCTATCCTCTCTTTATTTCGTACTGCGGCCTGTCCATGCAGAAGCGAAATCCTGCAACAAGTCCACCTTCACGTTGCCTGAGTTACTCCAACGACGATATCCTCGAGTTTTCAAGTAAATTTCGCTGAGTGACGAGGCATTTGGCTACCTTAAGAGAGTCATAGTTACTCCTGCCGGCTGCTCCCATTTCTTTACGCCTTTAACATTCTTGCTATAGCCAGTCCTACAGAATCGATATGCCACTGTATGTCCACCTTAACGACGTCACAGTTACTCACAGTACTTCGCCGGATGACGAGGCATTTGGCTACCTTAAGAGAGTCATAGTTCCTGCTTCCAGCTGCTCCCTTTTCTTTGAATCTATCCTCTCTTTATTTCGTACTGCGGCCTGTCCATGCAGAAGCGAAATGCTGCAACAAGTCCACCTTCACGTTGCCTGAGTTACTCCAACGACGATATCCTCGAGTTTTCAAGTAAATTTCGCAGAGTGACGAGGCATTTGGCTACCTTAAGAGAGTCATAGTTACTCCTGCCGGCTGCTCCCATTTCTTTAGGCCTTTAACATTCTTGCTATGGCCAGTCCTACAGAACCGATATGCCACTGTATGTCCACCTTAACGTCGTCACAGTTACTCACACTACGAGTCTCTCGAGTTTGCAAATGTACTTCGCCGGATGACGAGGCATTTAGCTACGTTAAGAGAGTCATAGTTCCTGCTGCCAGCTGCTCCCTTTTCTTTGAATCTATCCTCTCTTTAGTTCGTACTGCGGCCTGTCCATGCAGAAGCGAAATGCTGCAACAAGTCCACCTTCACGTTGCCTGAGTTACTCCAACGACGATATCCTCGAGTTTTCAAGTAAATTTCGCTGAGTGACGAGGCATTTGGCTACCTTAAGAGACTCTTAGTTACTCCTGCCGGCTGCTCCCATTTCTTTAGGCCTTTAACATTCTTGCTATGGCCAGTCCTACAGAACCGATATGCCACTGTATGTCCACCTTAACGACGTCACAGTTACTCACACTACGACTCTCTCGAGTTTGCAAATGTACTTCGCCGGATGACGAGGCATTTGGCTACCTTAAGGGAGTCATAGTTCCTGCTGCCAGCTACTCCCTTTTCTTTGAATCTATCCTCTCTTTATTTCGTACTGCGGCCTGTCCATGCAGAAGCGAAATCCTGCAACAAGTCCACCTTCACGTTGCCTGAGTTACTCCAACGACGATATCCTCGAGTTTTCAAGTAAATTTCGCTGAGTGACGAAGCATTTGGCTACCTTAAGAGAGTCATAGTTACTCCTGCCGGCTGCTCCCATTTCTTTACGCCTTTAACATTCTTGCTATAGCCAGTCCTACAGAATCGATATGCCACTGTATGTCCACCTTAACGACGTCACAGTTACTCACAGTACTTCGCCGGATGACGAGGCATTTGGCTACCTTAAGAGAGTCATAGTTCCTGCTTCCAGCTGCTCCCTTTTCTTTGAATCTATCCTCTCTTTATTTCGTACTGCGGCCTGTCCATGCAGAAGCGAAATGCTGCAACAAGTCCACCTTCACGTTGCCTGAGTTACTCCAACGACGATATCCTCGAGTTTTCAAGTAAATTTCGCAGAGTGACGAGGCATTTGGCTACCTTAAGAGAGTCATAGTTACTCCTGCCGGCTGCTCCCATTTCTTTAGGCCTTTAACATTCTTGCTATGGCCAGTCCTACAGAACCGATATGCCACTGTATGTCCACCTTAACGTCGTCACAGTTACTCACACTACGAGTCTCTCGAGTTTGCAAATGTACTTCGCCGGATGACGAGGCATTTAGCTACGTTAAGAGAGTCATAGTTCCTGCTGCCAGCTGCTCCCTTTTCTTTGAATCTATCCTCTCTTTAGTTCGTACTGCGGCCTGTCCATGCAGAAGCGAAATGCTGCAACAAGTCCACCTTCACGTTGCCTGAGTTACTCCAACGACGATATCCTCGAGTTTTCAAGTAAATTTCGCTGAGTGACGAGGCATTTGGCTACCTTAAGAGACTCTTAGTTACTCCTGCCGGCTGCTCCCATTTCTTTAGGCCTTTAACATTCTTGCTATGGCCAGTCCTACAGAACCGATATGCCACTGTATGTCCACCTTAACGTCGTCACAGTTACTCACACTACGAGTCTCTCGAGTTTGCAAATGTACTTCGCCGGATGACGAGGCATTAGGCTACCTTAAGAGAGTCATAGTTCCTGCTGCCTGCTGCTCCCTTTTCTTTGAATCTATCCTCTCTTCATTTCGTACTGCGGCCTGTCCATGCAGAAGCGAAATGCTGCAACAAGTCCACCTTCACGTTGCCTGAGTTACTCCAACGACGATATCCTCGAGTTTTCAAGTAAATTTCGCAGAGTGACGAGGCATTTGGCTACCTTAAGAGAGTCATAGTTACTCCTGCCGGCTGCTCCCATTTCTTTAGGCCTTTAAAATTCTTGCTATGGCCAGTCCTACAGAACCGATATGCCACTGTATGTCCACCTTAACGACGTCACAGTTACTCACACTACGACTCTCTCGAGTTTGCAAATGTACTTCGCCGGATGACGAGGCATTTGGCTACCTTAAGGGAGTCATAGTTCCTGCTGCCAGCTACTCCCTTTTCTTTGAATCTATCCTCTCTTTATTTCGTACTGCGGCCTGTCCATGCAGAAGCGAAATCCTGCAACAAGTCCACCTTCACGTTGCCTGAGTTACTCCAACGACGATATCCTCGAGTTTTCAAGTAAATTTCGCTGAGTGACGAGGCATTTGGCTACCTTAAGAGAGTCATAGTTACTCCTGCCGGCTGCTCCCATTTCTTTACGCCTTTAACATTCTTGCTATAGCCAGTCCTACAGAATCGATATGCCACTGTATGTCCACCTTAACGACGTCACAGTTACTCACAGTACTTCGCCGGATGACGAGGCATTTGGCTACCTTAAGAGAGTCATAGTTCCTGCTTCCAGCTGCTCCCTTTTCTTTGAATCTATCCTCTCTTTATTTCGTACTGCGGCCTGTCCATGCAGAAGCGAAATGCTGCAACAAGTCCACCTTCACGTTGCCTGAGTTACTCCAACGACGATATCCTCGAGTTTTCAAGTAAATTTCGCAGAGTGACGAGGCATTTGGCTACCTTAAGAGAGTCATAGTTACTCCTGCCGGCTGCTCCCATTTCTTTAGGCCTTTAACATTCTTGCTATGGCCAGTCCTACAGAACCGATATGCCACTGTATGTCCACCTTAACGTCGTCACAGTTACTCACACTACGAGTCTCTCGAGTTTGCAAATGTACTTCGCCGGATGACGAGGCATTAGGCTACCTTAAGAGAGTCATAGTTCCTGCTGCCTGCTGCTCCCTTTTCTTTGAATCTATCCTCTCTTCATTTCGTACTGCGGCCTGTCCATGCAGAAGCGAAATGCTGCAACAAGTCCACCTTCACGTTGCCTGAGTTACTCCAACGACGATATCCTCGAGTTTTCAAGTAAATTTCGCAGAGTGACGAGGCATTTGGCTACCTTAAGAGAGTCATAGTTACTCCTGCCGGCTGCTCCCATTTCTTTAGGCCTTTAAAATTCTTGCTATGGCCAGTCCTACAGAACCGATATGCCACTGTATGTCCACCTTAACGACGTCACAGTTACTCACACTACGACTCTCTCGAGTTTGCAAATGTACTTCGCCGGATGACGAGGCATTTGGCTACCTTAAGGGAGTCATAGTTCCTGCTGCCAGCTACTCCCTTTTCTTTGAATCTATCCTCTCTTTATTTCGTACTGCGGCCTGTCCATGCAGAAGCGAAATCCTGCAACAAGTCCACCTTCACGTTGCCTGAGTTACTCCAACGACGATATCCTCGAGTTTTCAAGTAAATTTCGCTGAGTGACGAGGCATTTGGCTACCTTAAGAGAGTCATAGTTACTCCTGCCGGCTGCTCCCATTTCTTTACGCCTTTAACATTCTTGCTATAGCCAGTCCTACAGAATCGATATGCCACTGTATGTCCACCTTAACGACGTCACAGTTACTCACAGTACTTCGCCGGATGACGAGGCATTTGGCTACCTTAAGAGAGTCATAGTTCCTGCTTCCAGCTGCTCCCTTTTCTTTGAATCTATCCTCTCTTTATTTCGTACTGCGGCCTGTCCATGCAGAAGCGAAATGCTGCAACAAGTCCACCTTCACGTTGCCTGAGTTACTCCAACGACGATATCCTCGAGTTTTCAAGTAAATTTCGCAGAGTGACGAGGCATTTGGCTACCTTAAGAGAGTCATAGTTACTCCTGCCGGCTGCTCCCATTTCTTTAGGCCTTTAACATTCTTGCTATGGCCAGTCCTACAGAACCGATATGCCACTGTATGTCCACCTTAACGTCGTCACAGTTACTCACACTACGAGTCTCTCGAGTTTGCAAATGTACTTCGCCGGATGACGAGGCATTAGGCTACCTTAAGAGAGTCATAGTTCCTGCTGCCTGCTGCTCCCTTTTCTTTGAATCTATCCTCTCTTCATTTCGTACTGCGGCCTGTCCATGCAGAAGCGAAATGCTGCAACAAGTCCACCTTCACGTTGCCTGAGTTACTCCAACGACGATATCCTCGAGTTTTCAAGTAAATTTCCAGAGTGACGAGGCATTTGGCTACCTTAAGAGAGTCATAGTTACTCCTGCCGGCTGCTCCCATTTCTTTAGGCCTTTAAAATTCTTGCTATGGCCAGTCCTACAGAACCGATATGCCACTGTATGTCCACCTTAACGACGTCACAGTTACTCACACTACGACTCTCTCGAGTTTGCAAATGTACTTCGCCGGATGACGAGGCATTTGGCTACCTTAAGGGAGTCATAGTTCCTGCTGCCAGCTACTCCCTTTTCTTTGAATCTATCCTCTCTTTATTTCGTACTGCGGCCTGTCCATGCAGAAGCGAAATCCTGCAACAAGTCCACCTTCACGTTGCCTGAGTTACTCCAACGACGATATCCTCGAGTTTTCAAGTAAATTTCGCTGAGTGACGAGGCATTTGGCTACCTTAAGAGAGTCATAGTTACTCCTGCCGGCTGCTCCCATTTCTTTACGCCTTTAACATTCTTGCTATAGCCAGTCCTACAGAATCGATATGCCACTGTATGTCCACCTTAACGACGTCACAGTTACTCACAGTACTTCGCCGGATGACGAGGCATTTGGCTACCTTAAGAGAGTCATAGTTCCTGCTTCCAGCTGCTCCCTTTTCTTTGAATCTATCCTCTCTTTATTTCGTACTGCGGCCTGTCCATGCAGAAGCGAAATGCTGCAACAAGTCCACCTTCACGTTGCCTGAGTTACTCCAACGACGATATCCTCGAGTTTTCAAGTAAATTTCGCAGAGTGACGAGGCATTTGGCTACCTTAAGAGAGTCATAGTTACTCCTGCCGGCTGCTCCCATTTCTTTAGGCCTTTAACATTCTTGCTATGGCCAGTCCTACAGAACCGATATGCCACTGTATGTCCACCTTAACGTCGTCACAGTTACTCACACTACGAGTCTCTCGAGTTTGCAAATGTACTTCGCCGGATGACGAGGCATTTAGCTACGTTAAGAGAGTCATAGTTCCTGCTGCCAGCTGCTCCCTTTTCTTTGAATCTATCCTCTCTTTAGTTCGTACTGCGGCCTGTCCATGCAGAAGCGAAATGCTGCAACAAGTCCACCTTCACGTTGCCTGAGTTACTCCAACGACGATATCCTCGAGTTTTCAAGTAAATTTCGCTGAGTGACGAGGCATTTGGCTACCTTAAGAGACTCTTAGTTACTCCTGCCGGCTGCTCCCATTTCTTTAGGCCTTTAACATTCTTGCTATGGCCAGTCCTACAGAACCGATATGCCACTGTATGTCCACCTTAACGACGTCACAGTTACTCACACTACGACTCTCTCGAGTTTGCAAATGTACTTCGCCGGATGACGAGGCATTTGGCTACCTTAAGGGAGTCATAGTTCCTGCTGCCAGCTACTCCCTTTTCTTTGAATCTATCCTCTCTTTATTTCGTACTGCGGCCTGTCCATGCAGAAGCGAAATCCTGCAACAAGTCCACCTTCACGTTGCCTGAGTTACTCCAACGACGATATCCTCGAGTTTTCAAGTAAATTTCGCTGAGTGACGAAGCATTTGGCTACCTTAAGAGAGTCATAGTTACTCCTGCCGGCTGCTCCCATTTCTTTACGCCTTTAACATTCTTGCTATAGCCAGTCCTACAGAATCGATATGCCACTGTATGTCCACCTTAACGACGTCACAGTTACTCACAGTACTTCGCCGGATGACGAGGCATTTGGCTACCTTAAGAGAGTCATAGTTCCTGCTTCCAGCTGCTCCCTTTTCTTTGAATCTATCCTCTCTTTATTTCGTACTGCGGCCTGTCCATGCAGAAGCGAAATGCTGCAACAAGTCCACCTTCACGTTGCCTGAGTTACTCCAACGACGATATCCTCGAGTTTTCAAGTAAATTTCGCAGAGTGACGAGGCATTTGGCTACCTTAAGAGAGTCATAGTTACTCCTGCCGGCTGCTCCCATTTCTTTAGGCCTTTAACATTCTTGCTATGGCCAGTCCTACAGAACCGATATGCCACTGTATGTCCACCTTAACGTCGTCACAGTTACTCACACTACGAGTCTCTCGAGTTTGCAAATGTACTTCGCCGGATGACGAGGCATTTAGCTACGTTAAGAGAGTCATAGTTCCTGCTGCCAGCTGCTCCCTTTTCTTTGAATCTATCCTCTCTTTAGTTCGTACTGCGGCCTGTCCATGCAGAAGCGAAATGCTGCAACAAGTCCACCTTCACGTTGCCTGAGTTACTCCAACGACGATATCCTCGAGTTTTCAAGTAAATTTCGCTGAGTGACGAGGCATTTGGCTACCTTAAGAGACTCTTAGTTACTCCTGCCGGCTGCTCCCATTTCTTTAGGCCTTTAACATTCTTGCTATGGCCAGTCCTACAGAACCGATATGCCACTGTATGTCCACCTTAACGTCGTCACAGTTACTCACACTACGAGTCTCTCGAGTTTGCAAATGTACTTCGCCGGATGACGAGGCATTAGGCTACCTTAAGAGAGTCATAGTTCCTGCTGCCTGCTGCTCCCTTTTCTTTGAATCTATCCTCTCTTCATTTCGTACTGCGGCCTGTCCATGCAGAAGCGAAATGCTGCAACAAGTCCACCTTCACGTTGCCTGAGTTACTCCAACGACGATATCCTCGAGTTTTCAAGTAAATTTCGCAGAGTGACGAGGCATTTGGCTACCTTAAGAGAGTCATAGTTACTCCTGCCGGCTGCTCCCATTTCTTTAGGCCTTTAAAATTCTTGCTATGGCCAGTCCTACAGAACCGATATGCCACTGTATGTCCACCTTAACGACGTCACAGTTACTCACACTACGACTCTCTCGAGTTTGCAAATGTACTTCGCCGGATGACGAGGCATTTGGCTACCTTAAGGGAGTCATAGTTCCTGCTGCCAGCTACTCCCTTTTCTTTGAATCTATCCTCTCTTTATTTCGTACTGCGGCCTGTCCATGCAGAAGCGAAATCCTGCAACAAGTCCACCTTCACGTTGCCTGAGTTACTCCAACGACGATATCCTCGAGTTTTCAAGTAAATTTCGCTGAGTGACGAGGCATTTGGCTACCTTAAGAGAGTCATAGTTACTCCTGCCGGCTGCTCCCATTTCTTTACGCCTTTAACATTCTTGCTATAGCCAGTCCTACAGAATCGATATGCCACTGTATGTCCACCTTAACGACGTCACAGTTACTCACAGTACTTCGCCGGATGACGAGGCATTTGGCTACCTTAAGAGAGTCATAGTTCCTGCTTCCAGCTGCTCCCTTTTCTTTGAATCTATCCTCTCTTTATTTCGTACTGCGGCCTGTCCATGCAGAAGCGAAATGCTGCAACAAGTCCACCTTCACGTTGCCTGAGTTACTCCAACGACGATATCCTCGAGTTTTCAAGTAAATTTCGCAGAGTGACGAGGCATTTGGCTACCTTAAGAGAGTCATAGTTACTCCTGCCGGCTGCTCCCATTTCTTTAGGCCTTTAACATTCTTGCTATGGCCAGTCCTACAGAACCGATATGCCACTGTATGTCCACCTTAACGTCGTCACAGTTACTCACACTACGAGTCTCTCGAGTTTGCAAATGTACTTCGCCGGATGACGAGGCATTTAGCTACGTTAAGAGAGTCATAGTTCCTGCTGCCAGCTGCTCCCTTTTCTTTGAATCTATCCTCTCTTTAGTTCGTACTGCGGCCTGTCCATGCAGAAGCGAAATGCTGCAACAAGTCCACCTTCACGTTGCCTGAGTTACTCCAACGACGATATCCTCGAGTTTTCAAGTAAATTTCGCTGAGTGACGAGGCATTTGGCTACCTTAAGAGACTCATAGTTACTCCTGCCGGCTGCTCCCATTTCTTTAGGCCTTTAAAATTCTTGCTATGGCCAGTCCTACAGAACCGATATGCCACTGTATGTCCACCTTAACGACGTCACAGTTACTCACACTACGACTCTCTCGAGTTTGCAAATGTACTTCGCCGGATGACGAGGCATTTGGCTACCTTAAGGGAGTCATAGTTCCTGCTGCCAGCTACTCCCTTTTCTTTGAATCTATCCTCTCTTTATTTCGTATTGCGGCCTGTCCATGCAGAAGCGAAATCCTGCAACAAGTCCACCTTCACGTTGCCTGAGTTACTCCAACGACGATATCCTCGAGTTTTCAAGTAAATTTCGCTGAGTGACGAAGCATTTGGCTACCTTAAGAGAGTCATAGTTACTCCTGCCGGCTGCTCCCATTTCTTTACGCCTTTAACATTCTTGCTATAGCCAGTCCTACAGAATCGATATGCCACTGTATGTCCACCTTAACGACGTCACAGTTACTCACAGTACTTCGCCGGATGACGAGGCATTTGGCTACCTTAAGAGAGTCATAGTTCCTGCTTCCAGCTGCTCCCTTTTCTTTGAATCTATCCTCTCTTTATTTCGTACTGCGGCCTGTCCATGCAAAAGCGAAATGCTGCAACAAGTCCACCTTCACGTTGCCTGAGTTACTCCAACGACGATATCCTCGAGTTTTCAAGTAAATTTCGCAGAGTGACGAGGCATTTGGCTACCTTAAGAGAGTCATAGTTACTCCTGCCGGCTGCTCCCATTTCTTTAGGCCTTTAACATTCTTGCTATGGCCAGTCCTACAGAACCGATATGCCACTGTATGTCCACCTTAACGTCGTCACAGTTACTCACACTACGAGTCTCTCGAGTTTGCAAATGTACTTCGCCGGATGACGAGGCATTTAGCTACGTTAAGAGAGTCATAGTTCCTGCTGCCAGCTGCTCCCTTTTCTTTGAATCTATCCTCTCTTTAGTTCGTACTGCGGCCTGTCCATGCAGAAGCGAAATGCTGCAACAAGTCCACCTTCACGTTGCCTGAGTTACTCCAACGACGATATCCTCGAGTTTTCAAGTAAATTTCGCTGAGTGACGAGGCATTTGGCTACCTTAAGAGACTCTTAGTTACTCCTGCCGGCTGCTCCCATTTCTTTAGGCCTTTAACATTCTTGCTATGGCCAGTCCTACAGAACCGATATGCCACTGTATGTCCACCTTAACGTCGTCACAGTTACTCACACTACGAGTCTCTCGAGTTTGCAAATGTACTTCGCCGGATGACGAGGCATTAGGCTACCTTAAGAGAGTCATAGTTCCTGCTGCCTGCTGCTCCCTTTTCTTTGAATCTATCCTCTCTTCATTTCGTACTGCGGCCTGTCCATGCAGAAGCGAAATGCTGCAACAAGTCCACCTTCACGTTGCCTGAGTTACTCCAACGACGATATCCTCGAGTTTTCAAGTAAATTTCGCAGAGTGACGAGGCATTTGGCTACCTTAAGAGAGTCATAGTTACTCCTGCCGGCTGCTCCCATTTCTTTAGGCCTTTAAAATTCTTGCTATGGCCAGTCCTACAGAACCGATATGCCACTGTATGTCCACCTTAACGACGTCACAGTTACTCACACTACGACTCTCTCGAGTTTGCAAATGTACTTCGCCGGATGACGAGGCATTTGGCTACCTTAAGGGAGTCATAGTTCCTGCTGCCAGCTACTCCCTTTTCTTTGAATCTATCCTCTCTTTATTTCGTACTGCGGCCTGTCCATGCAGAAGCGAAATCCTGCAACAAGTCCACCTTCACGTTGCCTGAGTTACTCCAACGACGATATCCTCGAGTTCTCAAGTAAATTTCGCTGAGTGACGAGGCATTTGGCTACCTTAAGAGAGTCATAGTTACTCCTGCCGGCTGCTCCCATTTCTTTACGCCTTTAACATTCTTGCTATAGCCAGTCCTACAGAATCGATATGCCACTGTATGTCCACCTTAACGACGTCACAGTTACTCACAGTACTTCGCCGGATGACGAGGCATTTGGCTACCTTAAGAGAGTCATAGTTCCTGCTTCCAGCTGCTCCCTTTTCTTTGAATCTATCCTCTCTTTATTTCGTACTGCGGCCTGTCCATGCAGAAGCGAAATGCTGCAACAAGTCCACCTTCACGTTGCCTGAGTTACTCCAACGACGATATCCTCGAGTTTTCAAGTAAATTTCGCAGAGTGACGAGGCATTTGGCTACCTTAAGAGAGTCATAGTTACTCCTGCCGGCTGCTCCCATTTCTTTAGGCCTTTAACATTCTTGCTATGGCCAGTCCTACAGAACCGATATGCCACTGTATGTCCACCTTAACGTCGTCACAGTTACTCACACTACGAGTCTCTCGAGTTTGCAAATGTACTTCGCCGGATGACGAG
The DNA here is from genome assembly GCF_021461385.2 of Schistocerca piceifrons. Taxonomy (NCBI): domain Eukaryota; kingdom Metazoa; phylum Arthropoda; class Insecta; order Orthoptera; family Acrididae; genus Schistocerca; species Schistocerca piceifrons. Next base: position 157,812 of record NW_025728886.1, read on the forward strand.
GCATTAGGCTACCTTAAGAGAGTCATAGTTCCTGCTGCCTGCTGCTCCCTTTTCTTTGAATCTATCCTCTCTTCATTTCGTACTGCGGCCTGTCCATGCAGAAGCGAAATGCTGCAACAAGTCCACCTTCACGTTGCCTGAGTTACTCCAACGACGATATCCTCGAGTTTTCAAGTAAATTTCGCAGAGTGACGAGGCATTTGGCTACCTTAAGAGAGTCATAGTTACTCCTGCCGGCTGCTCCCATTTCTTTAGGCCTTTAAAATTCTTGCTATGGCCAGTCCTACAGAACCGATATGCCACTGTATGTCCACCTTAACGACGTCACAGTTACTCACACTACGACTCTCTCGAGTTTGCAAATGTACTTCGCCGGATGACGAGGCATTTGGCTACCTTAAGGGAGTCATAGTTCCTGCTGCCAGCTACTCCCTTTTCTTTGAATCTATCCTCTCTTTATTTCGTACTGCGGCCTGTCCATGCAGAAGCGAAATCCTGCAACAAGTCCACCTTCACGTTGCCTGAGTTACTCCAACGACGATATCCTCGAGTTTTCAAGTAAATTTCGCTGAGTGACGAGGCATTTGGCTACCTTAAGAGAGTCATAGTTACTCCTGCCGGCTGCTCCCATTTCTTTACGCCTTTAACATTCTTGCTATAGCCAGTCCTACAGAATCGATATGCCACTGTATGTCCACCTTAACGACGTCACAGTTACTCACAGTACTTCGCCGGATGACGAGGCATTTGGCTACCTTAAGAGAGTCATAGTTCCTGCTTCCAGCTGCTCCCTTTTCTTTGAATCTATCCTCTCTTTATTTCGTACTGCGGCCTGTCCATGCAGAAGCGAAATGCTGCAACAAGTCCACCTTCACGTTGCCTGAGTTACTCCAACGACGATATCCTCGAGTTTTCAAGTAAATTTCGCAGAGTGACGAGGCATTTGGCTACCTTAAGAGAGTCATAGTTACTCCTGCCGGCTGCTCCCATTTCTTTAGGCCTTTAACATTCTTGCTATGGCCAGTCCTACAGAACCGATATGCCACTGTATGTCCACCTTAACGTCGTCACAGTTACTCACACTACGAGTCTCTCGAGTTTGCAAATGTACTTCGCCGGATGACGAGGCATTTAGCTACGTTAAGAGAGTCATAGTTCCTGCTGCCAGCTGCTCCCTTTTCTTTGAATCTATCCTCTCTTTAGTTCGTACTGCGGCCTGTCCATGCAGAAGCGAAATGCTGCAACAAGTCCACCTTCACGTTGCCTGAGTTACTCCAACGACGATATCCTCGAGTTTTCAAGTAAATTTCGCTGAGTGACGAGGCATTTGGCTACCTTAAGAGACTCTTAGTTACTCCTGCCGGCTGCTCCCATTTCTTTAGGCCTTTAACATTCTTGCTATGGCCAGTCCTACAGAACCGATATGCCACTGTATGTCCACCTTAACGACGTCACAGTTACTCACACTACGACTCTCTCGAGTTTGCAAATGTACTTCGCCGGATGACGAGGCATTTGGCTACCTTAAGGGAGTCATAGTTCCTGCTGCCAGCTACTCCCTTTTCTTTGAATCTATCCTCTCTTTATTTCGTACTGCGGCCTGTCCATGCAGAAGCGAAATCCTGCAACAAGTCCACCTTCACGTTGCCTGAGTTACTCCAACGACGATATCCTCGAGTTTTCAAGTAAATTTCGCTGAGTGACGAAGCATTTGGCTACCTTAAGAGAGTCATAGTTACTCCTGCCGGCTGCTCCCATTTCTTTACGCCTTTAACATTCTTGCTATAGCCAGTCCTACAGAATCGATATGCCACTGTATGTCCACCTTAACGACGTCACAGTTACTCACAGTACTTCGCCGGATGACGAGGCATTTGGCTACCTTAAGAGAGTCATAGTTCCTGCTTCCAGCTGCTCCCTTTTCTTTGAATCTATCCTCTCTTTATTTCGTACTGCGGCCTGTCCATGCAGAAGCGAAATGCTGCAACAAGTCCACCTTCACGTTGCCTGAGTTACTCCAACGACGATATCCTCGAGTTTTCAAGTAAATTTCGCAGAGTGACGAGGCATTTGGCTACCTTAAGAGAGTCATAGTTACTCCTGCCGGCTGCTCCCATTTCTTTAGGCCTTTAACATTCTTGCTATGGCCAGTCCTACAGAACCGATATGCCACTGTATGTCCACCTTAACGTCGTCACAGTTACTCACACTACGAGTCTCTCGAGTTTGCAAATGTACTTCGCCGGATGACGAGGCATTAGGCTACCTTAAGAGAGTCATAGTTCCTGCTGCCTGCTGCTCCCTTTTCTTTGAATCTATCCTCTCTTCATTTCGTACTGCGGCCTGTCCATGCAGAAGCGAAATGCTGCAACAAGTCCACCTTCACGTTGCCTGAGTTACTCCAACGACGATATCCTCGAGTTTTCAAGTAAATTTCGCAGAGTGACGAGGCATTTGGCTACCTTAAGAGAGTCATAGTTACTCCTGCCGGCTGCTCCCATTTCTTTAGGCCTTTAAAATTCTTGCTATGGCCAGTCCTACAGAACCGATATGCCACTGTATGTCCACCTTAACGACGTCACAGTTACTCACACTACGACTCTCTCGAGTTTGCAAATGTACTTCGCCGGATGACGAGGCATTTGGCTACCTTAAGGGAGTCATAGTTCCTGCTGCCAGCTACTCCCTTTTCTTTGAATCTATCCTCTCTTTATTTCGTACTGCGGCCTGTCCATGCAGAAGCGAAATCCTGCAACAAGTCCACCTTCACGTTGCCTGAGTTACTCCAACGACGATATCCTCGAGTTTTCAAGTAAATTTCGCTGAGTGACGAGGCATTTGGCTACCTTAAGAGAGTCATAGTTACTCCTGCCGGCTGCTCCCATTTCTTTACGCCTTTAACATTCTTGCTATAGCCAGTCCTACAGAATCGATATGCCACTGTATGTCCACCTTAACGACGTCACAGTTACTCACAGTACTTCGCCGGATGACGAGGCATTTGGCTACCTTAAGAGAGTCATAGTTCCTGCTTCCAGCTGCTCCCTTTTCTTTGAATCTATCCTCTCTTTATTTCGTACTGCGGCCTGTCCATGCAGAAGCGAAATGCTGCAACAAGTCCACCTTCACGTTGCCTGAGTTACTCCAACGACGATATCCTCGAGTTTTCAAGTAAATTTCGCAGAGTGACGAGGCATTTGGCTACCTTAAGAGAGTCATAGTTACTCCTGCCGGCTGCTCCCATTTCTTTAGGCCTTTAACATTCTTGCTATGGCCAGTCCTACAGAACCGATATGCCACTGTATGTCCACCTTAACGTCGTCACAGTTACTCACACTACGAGTCTCTCGAGTTTGCAAATGTACTTCGCCGGATGACGAGGCATTTAGCTACGTTAAGAGAGTCATAGTTCCTGCTGCCAGCTGCTCCCTTTTCTTTGAATCTATCCTCTCTTTAGTTCGTACTGCGGCCTGTCCATGCAGAAGCGAAATGCTGCAACAAGTCCACCTTCACGTTGCCTGAGTTACTCCAACGACGATATCCTCGAGTTTTCAAGTAAATTTCGCTGAGTGACGAGGCATTTGGCTACCTTAAGAGACTCTTAGTTACTCCTGCCGGCTGCTCCCATTTCTTTAGGCCTTTAACATTCTTGCTATGGCCAGTCCTACAGAACCGATATGCCACTGTATGTCCACCTTAACGACGTCACAGTTACTCACACTACGACTCTCTCGAGTTTGCAAATGTACTTCGCCGGATGACGAGGCATTTGGCTACCTTAAGGGAGTCATAGTTCCTGCTGCCAGCTACTCCCTTTTCTTTGAATCTATCCTCTCTTTATTTCGTACTGCGGCCTGTCCATGCAGAAGCGAAATCCTGCAACAAGTCCACCTTCACGTTGCCTGAGTTACTCCAACGACGATATCCTCGAGTTTTCAAGTAAATTTCGCTGAGTGACGAAGCATTTGGCTACCTTAAGAGAGTCATAGTTACTCCTGCCGGCTGCTCCCATTTCTTTACGCCTTTAACATTCTTGCTATAGCCAGTCCTACAGAATCGATATGCCACTGTATGTCCACCTTAACGACGTCACAGTTACTCACAGTACTTCGCCGGATGACGAGGCATTTGGCTACCTTAAGAGAGTCATAGTTCCTGCTTCCAGCTGCTCCCTTTTCTTTGAATCTATCCTCTCTTTATTTCGTACTGCGGCCTGTCCATGCAGAAGCGAAATGCTGCAACAAGTCCACCTTCACGTTGCCTGAGTTACTCCAACGACGATATCCTCGAGTTTTCAAGTAAATTTCGCAGAGTGACGAGGCATTTGGCTACCTTAAGAGAGTCATAGTTACTCCTGCCGGCTGCTCCCATTTCTTTAGGCCTTTAACATTCTTGCTATGGCCAGTCCTACAGAACCGATATGCCACTGTATGTCCACCTTAACGTCGTCACAGTTACTCACACTACGAGTCTCTCGAGTTTGCAAATGTACTTCGCCGGATGACGAGGCATTTAGCTACGTTAAGAGAGTCATAGTTCCTGCTGCCAGCTGCTCCCTTTTCTTTGAATCTATCCTCTCTTTAGTTCGTACTGCGGCCTGTCCATGCAGAAGCGAAATGCTGCAACAAGTCCACCTTCACGTTGCCTGAGTTACTCCAACGACGATATCCTCGAGTTTTCAAGTAAATTTCGCTGAGTGACGAGGCATTTGGCTACCTTAAGAGACTCTTAGTTACTCCTGCCGGCTGCTCCCATTTCTTTAGGCCTTTAACATTCTTGCTATGGCCAGTCCTACAGAACCGATATGCCACTGTATGTCCACCTTAACGTCGTCACAGTTACTCACACTACGAGTCTCTCGAGTTTGCAAATGTACTTCGCCGGATGACGAGGCATTAGGCTACCTTAAGAGAGTCATAGTTCCTGCTGCCTGCTGCTCCCTTTTCTTTGAATCTATCCTCTCTTCATTTCGTACTGCGGCCTGTCCATGCAGAAGCGAAATGCTGCAACAAGTCCACCTTCACGTTGCCTGAGTTACTCCAACGACGATATCCTCGAGTTTTCAAGTAAATTTCGCAGAGTGACGAGGCATTTGGCTACCTTAAGAGAGTCATAGTTACTCCGGCCGGCTGCTCCCATTTCTTTAGGCCTTTAAAATTCTTGCTATGGCCAGTCCTACAGAACCGATATGCCACTGTATGTCCACCTTAACGACGTCACAGTTACTCACACTACGACTCTCTCGAGTTTGCAAATGTACTTCGCCGGATGACGAGGCATTTGGCTACCTTAAGGGAGTCATAGTTCCTGCTGCCAGCTACTCCCTTTTCTTTGAATCTATCCTCTCTTTATTTCGTACTGCGGCCTGTCCATGCAGAAGCGAAATCCTGCAACAAGTCCACCGTCACGTTGCCTGAGTTACTCCAACGACGATATCCTCGAGTTTTCAAGTAAATTTCGCTGAGTGACGAGGCATTTGGCTACCTTAAGAGAGTCATAGTTACTCCTGCCGGCTGCTCCCATTTCTTTACGCCTTTAACATTCTTGCTATAGCCAGTCCTACAGAATCGATATGCCACTGTATGTCCACCTTAACGACGTCACAGTTACTCACAGTACTTCGCCGGATGACGAGGCATTTGGCTACCTTAAGAGAGTCATAGTTCCTGCTTCCAGCTGCTCCCTTTTCTTTGAATCTATCCTCTCTTTATTTCGTACTGCGGCCTGTCCATGCAGAAGCGAAATGCTGCAACAAGTCCACCTTCACGTTGCCTGAGTTACTCCAACGACGATATCCTCGAGTTTTCAAGTAAATTTCGCAGAGTGACGAGGCATTTGGCTACCTTAAGAGAGTCATAGTTACTCCTGCCGGCTGCTCCCATTTCTTTAGGCCTTTAAAATTCTTGCTATGGCCAGTCCTACAGAACCGATATGCCACTGTATGTCCACCTTAACGACGTCACAGTTACTCACACTACGACTCTCTCGAGTTTGCAAATGTACTTCGCCGGATGACGAGGCATTTGGCTACCTTAAGGGAGTCATAGTTCCTGCTGCCAGCTACTCCCTTTTCTTTGAATCTATCCTCTCTTTATTTCGTACTGCGGCCTGTCCATGCAGAAGCGAAATCCTGCAACAAGTCCACCTTCACGTTGCCTGAGTTACTCCAACGACGATATCCTCGAGTTTTCAAGTAAATTTCGCTGAGTGACGAGGCATTTGGCTACCTTAAGAGAGTCATAGTTACTCCTGCCGGCTGCTCCCATTTCTTTAGGCCTTTAACATTCTTGCTATGGCCAGTCCTACAGAACCGATATGCCACTGTATGTCCACCTTAACGTCGTCACAGTTACTCACACTACGAGTCTCTCGAGTTTGCAAATGTACTTCGCCGGATGACGAGGCATTTAGCTACGTTAAGAGAGTCATAGTTCCTGCTGCCAGCTGCTCCCTTTTCTTTGAATCTATCCTCTCTTTAGTTCGTACTGCGGCCTGTCCATGCAGAAGCGAAATGCTGCAACAAGTCCACCTTCACGTTGCCTGAGTTACTCCAACGACGATATCCTCGAGTTTTCAAGTAAATTTCGCTGAGTGACGAGGCATTTGGCTACCTTAAGAGACTCATAGTTACTCCTGCCGGCTGCTCCCATTTCTTTAGGCCTTTAAAATTCTTGCTATGGCCAGTCCTACAGAACCGATATGCCACTGTATGTCCACCTTAACGACGTCACAGTTACTCACACTACGACTCTCTCGAGTTTGCAAATGTACTTCGCCGGATGACGAGGCATTTGGCTACCTTAAGGGAGTCATAGTTCCTGCTGCCAGCTACTCCCTTTTCTTTGAATCTATCCTCTCTTTATTTCGTATTGCGGCCTGTCCATGCAGAAGCGAAATCCTGCAACAAGTCCACCTTCACGTTGCCTGAGTTACTCCAACGACGATATCCTCGAGTTTTCAAGTAAATTTCGCTGAGTGACGAAGCATTTGGCTACCTTAAGAGAGTCATAGTTACTCCTGCCGGCTGCTCCCATTTCTTTACGCCTTTAACATTCTTGCTATAGCCAGTCCTACAGAATCGATATGCCACTGTATGTCCACCTTAACGACGTCACAGTTACTCACAGTACTTCGCCGGATGACGAGGCATTTGGCTACCTTAAGAGAGTCATAGTTCCTGCTTCCAGCTGCTCCCTTTTCTTTGAATCTATCCTCTCTTTATTTCGTACTGCGGCCTGTCCATGCAAAAGCGAAATGCTGCAACAAGTCCACCTTCACGTTGCCTGAGTTACTCCAACGACGATATCCTCGAGTTTTCAAGTAAATTTCGCAGAGTGACGAGGCATTTGGCTACCTTAAGAGAGTCATAGTTACTCCTGCCGGCTGCTCCCATTTCTTTAGGCCTTTAACATTCTTGCTATGGCCAGTCCTACAGAACCGATATGCCACTGTATGTCCACCTTAACGTCGTCACAGTTACTCACACTACGAGTCTCTCGAGTTTGCAAATGTACTTCGCCGGATGACGAGGCATTTAGCTACGTTAAGAGAGTCATAGTTCCTGCTGCCAGCTGCTCCCTTTTCTTTGAATCTATCCTCTCTTTAGTTCGTACTGCGGCCTGTCCATGCAGAAGCGAAATGCTGCAACAAGTCCACCTTCACGTTGCCTGAGTTACTCCAACGACGATATCCTCGAGTTTTCAAGTAAATTTCGCTGAGTGACGAGGCATTTGGCTACCTTAAGAGACTCTTAGTTACTCCTGCCGGCTGCTCCCATTTCTTTAGGCCTTTAACATTATTGCTATGGCCAGTCCTACAGAACCGATATGCCACTGTATGTCCACCTTAACGACGTCACAGTTACTCACACTACGACTCTCTCGAGTTTGCAAATGTACTTCGCCGGATGACGAGGCATTTGGCTACCTTAAGGGAGTCATAGTTCCTGCTGCCAGCTACTCCCTTTTCTTTGAATCTATCCTCTCTTTATTTCGTACTGCGGCCTGTCCATGCAGAAGCGAAATCCTGCAACAAGTCCACCTTCACGTAGCCTGAGTTACTCCAACGACGATATCCTCGAGTTTTCAAGTAAATTTCGCTGAGTGACGAAGCATTTGGCTACCTTAAGAGAGTCATAGTTACTCCTGCCGGCTGCTCCCATTTCTTTACGCCTTTAACATTCTTGCTATAGCCAGTCCTACAGAATCGATATGCCACTGTATGTCCACCTTAACGACGTCACAGTTACTCACAGTACTTCGCCGGATGACGAGGCATTTGGCTACCTTAAGAGAGTCATAGTTCCTGCTTCCAGCTGCTCCCTTTTCTTTGAATCTATCCTCTCTTTATTTCGTACTGCGGCCTGTCCATGCAGAAGCGAAATGCTGCAACAAGTCCACCTTCACGTTGCCTGAGTTACTCCAACGACGATATCCTCGAGTTTTCAAGTAAATTTCGCAGAGTGACGAGGCATTTGGCTACCTTAAGAGAGTCATAGTTACTCCTGCCGGCTGCTCCCATTTCTTTAGGCCTTTAACATTCTTGCTATGGCCAGTCCTACAGAACCGATATGCCACTGTATGTCCACCTTAACGTCGTCACAGTTACTCACACTACGAGTCTCTCGAGTTTGCAAATGTACTTCGCCGGATGACGAGGCATTTAGCTACGTTAAGAGAGTCATAGTTCCTGCTGCCAGCTGCTCCCTTTTCTTTGAATCTATCCTCTCTTTAGTTCGTACTGCGGCCTGTCCATGCAGAAGCGAAATGCTGCAACAAGTCCACCTTCACGTTGCCTGAGTTACTCCAACGACGATATCCTCGAGTTTTCAAGTAAATTTCGCTGAGTGACGAGGCATTTGGCTACCTTAAGAGACTCTTAGTTACTCCTGCCGGCTGCTCCCATTTCTTTAGGCCTTTAACATTCTTGCTATGGCCAGTCCTACAGAACCGATATGCCACTGTATGTCCACCTTAACGTCGTCACAGTTACTCACACTACGAGTCTCTCGAGTTTGCAAATGTACTTCGCCGGATGACGAGGCATTAGGCTACCTTAAGAGAGTCATAGTTCCTGCTGCCTGCTGCTCCCTTTTCTTTGAATCTATCCTCTCTTCATTTCGTACTGCGGCCTGTCCATGCAGAAGCGAAATGCTGCAACAAGTCCACCTTCACGTTGCCTGAGTTACTCCAACGACGATATCCTCGAGTTTTCAAGTAAATTTCGCAGAGTGACGAGGCATTTGGCTACCTTAAGAGAGTCATAGTTACTCCTGCCGGCTGCTCCCATTTCTTTAGGCCTTTAAAATTCTTGCTATGGCCAGTCCTACAGAACCGATATGCCACTGTATGTCCACCTTAACGACGTCACAGTTACTCACACTACGACTCTCTCGAGTTTGCAAATGTACTTCGCCGGATGACGAGGCATTTGGCTACCTTAAGGGAGTCATAGTTCCTGCTGCCAGCTACTCCCTTTTCTTTGAATCTATCCTCTCTTTATTTCGTACTGCGGCCTGTCCATGCAGAAGCGAAATCCTGCAACAAGTCCACCTTCACGTTGCCTGAGTTACTCCAACGACGATATCCTCGAGTTTTCAAGTAAATTTCGCTGAGTGACGAGGCATTTGGCTACCTTAAGAGAGTCATAGTTACTCCTGCCGGCTGCTCCCATTTCTTTACGCCTTTAACATTCTTGCTATAGCCAGTCCTACAGAATCGATATGCCACTGTATGTCCACCTTAACGACGTCACAGTTACTCACAGTACTTCGCCGGATGACGAGGCATTTGGCTACCTTAAGAGAGTCATAGTTCCTGCTGCCAGCTGCTCCCTTTTCTTTGAATCTATCCTCTCTTTAGTTCGTACTGCGGCCTGTCCATGCAGAAGCGAAATGCTGCAACAAGTCCACCTTCACGTTGCCTGAGTTACTCCAACGACGATATCCTCGAGTTTTCAAGTAAATTTCGCAGAGTGACGAGGCATTTGGCTACCTTAAGAGAGTCATAGTTACTCCTGCCGGCTGCTCCCATTTCTTTAGGCCTTTAAAATTCTTGCTATGGCCAGTCCTACAGAACCGATATGCCACTGTATGTCCACCTTAACGACGTCACAGTTACTCACACTACGACTCTCTCGAGTTTGCAAATGTACTTCGCCGGATGACGAGGCATTTGGCTACCTTAAGGGAGTCATAGTTCCTGCTGCCAGCTACTCCCTTTTCTTTGAATCTATCCTCTCTTTATTTCGTACTGCGGCCTGTCCATGCAGAAGCGAAATCCTGCAACAAGTCCACCTTCACGTTGCCTGAGTTACTCCAACGACGATATCCTCGAGTTTTCAAGTAAATTTCGCTGAGTGACGAGGCATTTGGCTACCTTAAGAGAGTCATAGTTACTCCTGCCGGCTGCTCCCATTTCTTTAGGCCTTTAACATTCTTGCTATGGCCAGTCCTACAGAACCGATATGCCACTGTATGTCCACCTTAACGTCGTCACAGTTACTCACACTACGAGTCTCTCGAGTTTGCAAATGTACTTCGCCGGATGACGAGGCATTTAGCTACGTTAAGAGAGTCATAGTTCCTGCTGCCAGCTGCTCCCTTTTCTTTGAATCTATCCTCTCTTTAGTTCGTACTGCGGCCTGTCCATGCAGAAGCGAAATGCTGCAACAAGTCCACCTTCACGTTGCCTGAGTTACTCCAACGACGATATCCTCGAGTTTTCAAGTAAATTTCGCTGAGTGACGAGGCATTTGGCTACCTTAAGAGACTCATAGTTACTCCTGCCGGCTGCTCCCATTTCTTTAGGCCTTTAAAATTCTTGCTATGGCCAGTCCTACAGAACCGATATGCCACTGTATGTCCACCTTAACGACGTCACAGTTACTCACACTACGACTCTCTCGAGTTTGCAAATGTACTTCGCCGGATGACGAGGCATTTGGCTACCTTAAGGGAGTCATAGTTCCTGCTGCCAGCTACTCCCTTTTCTTTGAATCTATCCTCTCTTTATTTCGTATTGCGGCCTGTCCATGCAGAAGCGAAATCCTGCAACAAGTCCACCTTCACGTTGCCTGAGTTACTCCAACGACGATATCCTCGAGTTTTCAAGTAAATTTCGCTGAGTGACGAAGCATTTGGCTACCTTAAGAGAGTCATAGTTACTCCTGCCGGCTGCTCCCATTTCTTTACGCCTTTAACATTCTTGCTATAGCCAGTCCTACAGAATCGATATGCCACTGTATGTCCACCTTAACGACGTCACAGTTACTCACAGTACTTCGCCGGATGACGAGGCATTTGGCTACCTTAAGAGAGTCATAGTTCCTGCTTCCAGCTGCTCCCTTTTCTTTGAATCTATCCTCTCTTTATTTCGTACTGCGGCCTGTCCATGCAGAAGCGAAATGCTGCAACAAGTCCACCTTCACGTTGCCTGAGTTACTCCAACGACGATATCCTCGAGTTTTCAAGTAAATTTCGCAGAGTGACGAGGCATTTGGCTACCTTAAGAGAGTCATAGTTACTCCTGCCGGCTGCTCCCATTTCTTTAGGCCTTTAACATTCTTGCTATGGCCAGTCCTACAGAACCGATATGCCACTGTATGTCCACCTTAACGTCGTCACAGTTACTCACACTACGAGTCTCTCGAGTTTGCAAATGTACTTCGCCGGATGACGAGGCATTTAGCTACGTTAAGAGAGTCATAGTTCCTGCTGCCAGCTGCTCCCTTTTCTTTGAATCTATCCTCTCTTTAGTTCGTACTGCGGCCTGTCCATGCAGAAGCGAAATGCTGCAACAAGTCCACCTTCACGTTGCCTGAGTTACTCCAACGACGATATCCTCGAGTTTTCAAGTAAATTTCGCTGAGTGACGAGGCATTTGGCTACCTTAAGAGACTCTTAGTTACTCCTGCCGGCTGCTCCCATTTCTTTAGGCCTTTAACATTCTTGCTATGGCCAGTCCTACAGAACCGATATGCCACTGTATGTCCACCTTAACGTCGTCACAGTTACTCACACTACGAGTCTCTCGAGTTTGCAAATGTACTTCGCCGGATGACGAGGCATTAGGCTACCTTAAGAGAGTCATAGTTCCTGCTGCCTGCTGCTCCCTTTTCTTTGAATCTATCCTCTCTTCATTTCGTACTGCGGCCTGTCCATGCAGAAGCGAAATGCTGCAACAAGTCCACCTTCACGTTGCCTGAGTTACTCCAACGACGATATCCTCGAGTTTTCAAGTAAATTTCGCAGAGTGACGAGGCATTTGGCTACCTTAAGAGAGTCATAGTTACTCCTGCCGGCTGCTCCCATTTCTTTAGGCCTTTAAAATTCTTGCTATGGCCAGTCCTACAGAACCGATATGCCACTGTATGTCCACCTTAACGACGTCACAGTTACTCACACTACGACTCTCTCGAGTTTGCAAATGTACTTCGCCGGATGACGAGGCATTTGGCTACCTTAAGGGAGTCATAGTTCCTGCTGCCAGCTACTCCCTTTTCTTTGAATCTATCCTCTCTTTATTTCGTACTGCGGCCTGTCCATGCAGAAGCGAAATCCTGCAACAAGTCCACCTTCACGTTGCCTGAGTTACTCCAACGACGATATCCTCGAGTTTTCAAGTAAATTTCGCTGAGTGACGAGGCATTTGGCTACCTTAAGAGAGTCATAGTTACTCCTGCCGGCTGCTCCCATTTCTTTACGCCTTTAACATTCTTGCTATAGCCAGTCCTACAGAATCGATATGCCACTGTATGTCCACCTTAACGACGTCACAGTTACTCACAGTACTTCGCCGGATGACGAGGCATTTGGCTACCTTAAGAGAGTCATAGTTCCTGCTTCCAGCTGCTCCCTTTTCTTTGAATCTATCCTCTCTTTATTTCGTACTGCGGCCTGTCCATGCAGAAGCGAAATGCTGCAACAAGTCCACCTTCACGTTGCCTGAGTTACTCCAACGACGATATCCTCGAGTTTTCAAGTAAATTTCGCAGAGTGACGAGGCATTTGGCTACCTTAAGAGAGTCATAGTTACTCCTGCCGGCTGCTCCCATTTCTTTAGGCCTTTAACATTCTTGCTATGGCCAGTCCTACAGAACCGATATGCCACTGTATGTCCACCTTAACGTCGTCACAGTTACTCACACTACGAGTCTCTCGAGTTTGCAAATGTACTTCGCCGGATGACGAGGCATTTAGCTACGTTAAGAGAGTCATAGTTCCTGCTGCCAGCTGCTCCCTTTTCTTTGAATCTATCCTCTCTTTAGTTCGTACTGCGGCCTGTCCATGCAGAAGCGAAATGCTGCAACAAGTCCACCTTCACGTTGCCTGAGTTACTCCAACGACGATATCCTCGAGTTTTCAAGTAAATTTCGCTGAGTGACGAGGCATTTGGCTACCTTAAGAGACTCTTAGTTACTCCTGCCGGCTGCTCCCATTTCTTTAGGCCTTTAACATTCTTGCTATGGCCAGTCCTACAGAACCGATATGCCACTGTATGTCCACCTTAACGACGTCACAGTTACTCACACTACGACTCTCTCGAGTTTGCAAATGTACTTCGCCGGATGACGAGGCATTTGGCTACCTTAAGGGAGTCATAGTTCCTGCTGCCAGCTACTCCCTTTTCTTTGAATCTATCCTCTCTTTATTTCGTACTGCGGCCTGTCCATGCAGAAGCGAAATCCTGCAACAAGTCCACCTTCACGTTGCCTGAGTTACTCCAACGACGATATCCTCGAGTTTTCAAGTAAATTTCGCTGAGTGACGAAGCATTTGGCTACCTTAAGAGAGTCATAGTTACTCCTGCCGGCTGCTCCCATTTCTTTACGCCTTTAACATTCTTGCTATAGCCAGTCCTACAGAATCGATATGCCACTGTATGTCCACCTTAACGACGTCACAGTTACTCACAGTACTTCGCCGGATGACGAGGCATTTGGCTACCTTAAGAGAGTCATAGTTCCTGCTTCCAGCTGCTCCCTTTTCTTTGAATCTATCCTCTCTTTATTTCGTACTGCGGCCTGTCCATGCAGAAGCGAAATGCTGCAACAAGTCCACCTTCACGTTGCCTGAGTTACTCCAACGACGATATCCTCGAGTTTTCAAGTAAATTTCGCAGAGTGACGAGGCATTTGGCTACCTTAAGAGAGTCATAGTTACTCCTGCCGGCTGCTCCCATTTCTTTAGGCCTTTAACATTCTTGCTATGGCCAGTCCTACAGAACCGATATGCCACTGTATGTCCACCTTAACGTCGTCACAGTTACTCACACTACGAGTCTCTCGAGTTTGCAAATGTACTTCGCCGGATGACGAGGCATTTAGCTACGTTAAGAGAGTCATAGTTCCTGCTGCCAGCTGCTCCCTTTTCTTTGAATCTATCCTCTCTTTAGTTCGTACTGCGGCCTGTCCATGCAGAAGCGAAATGCTGCAACAAGTCCACCTTCACGTTGCCTGAGTTACTCCAACGACGATATCCTCGAGTTTTCAAGTAAATTTCGCTGAGTGACGAGGCATTTGGCTACCTTAAGAGACTCATAGTTACTCCTGCCGGCTGCTCCCATTTCTTTAGGCCTTTAAAATTCTTGCTATGGCCAGTCCTACAGAACCGATATGCCACTGTATGTCCACCTTAACGACGTCACAGTTACTCACACTACGACTCTCTCGAGTTTGCAAATGTACTTCGCCGGATGACGAGGCATTTGGCTACCTTAAGGGAGTCATAGTTCCTGCTGCCAGCTACTCCCTTTTCTTTGAATCTATCCTCTCTTTATTTCGTATTGCGGCCTGTCCATGCAGAAGCGAAATCCTGCAACAAGTCCACCTTCACGTTGCCTGAGTTACTCCAACGACGATATCCTCGAGTTTTCAAGTAAATTTCGCTGAGTGACGAAGCATTTGGCTACCTTAAGAGAGTCATAGTTACTCCTGCCGGCTGCTCCCATTTCTTTACGCCTTTAACATTCTTGCTATAGCCAGTCCTACAGAATCGATATGCCACTGTATGTCCACCTTAACGACGTCACAGTTACTCACAGTACTTCGCCGGATGACGAGGCATTTGGCTACCTTAAGAGAGTCATAGTTCCTGCTTCCAGCTGCTCCCTTTTCTTTGAATCTATCCTCTCTTTATTTCGTACTGCGGCCTGTCCATGCAAAAGCGAAATGCTGCAACAAGTCCACCTTCACGTTGCCTGAGTTACTCCAACGACGATATCCTCGAGTTTTCAAGTAAATTTCGCAGAGTGACGAGGCATTTGGCTACCTTAAGAGAGTCATAGTTACTCCTGCCGGCTGCTCCCATTTCTTTAGGCCTTTAACATTCTTGCTATGGCCAGTCCTACAGAACCGATATGCCACTGTATGTCCACCTTAACGTCGTCACAGTTACTCACACTACGAGTCTCTCGAGTTTGCAAATGTACTTCGCCGGATGACGAGGCATTTAGCTACGTTAAGAGAGTCATAGTTCCTGCTGCCAGCTGCTCCCTTTTCTTTGAATCTATCCTCTCTTTAGTTCGTACTGCGGCCTGTCCATGCAGAAGCGAAATGCTGCAACAAGTCCACCTTCACGTTGCCTGAGTTACTCCAACGACGATATCCTCGAGTTTTCAAGTAAATTTCGCTGAGTGACGAGGCATTTGGCTACCTTAAGAGACTCTTAGTTACTCCTGCCGGCTGCTCCCATTTCTTTAGGCCTTTAACATTCTTGCTATGGCCAGTCCTACAGAACCGATATGCCACTGTATGTCCACCTTAACGTCGTCACAGTTACTCACACTACGAGTCTCTCGAGTTTGCAAATGTACTTCGCCGGATGACGAGGCATTAGGCTACCTTAAGAGAGTCATAGTTCCTGCTGCCTGCTGCTCCCTTTTCTTTGAATCTATCCTCTCTTCATTTCGTACTGCGGCCTGTCCATGCAGAAGCGAAATGCTGCAACAAGTCCACCTTCACGTTGCCTGAGTTACTCCAACGACGATATCCTCGAGTTTTCAAGTAAATTTCGCAGAGTGACGAGGCATTTGGCTACCTTAAGAGAGTCATAGTTACTCCTGCCGGCTGCTCCCATTTCTTTAGGCCTTTAAAATTCTTGCTATGGCCAGTCCTACAGAACCGATATGCCACTGTATGTCCACCTTAACGACGTCACAGTTACTCACACTACGACTCTCTCGAGTTTGCAAATGTACTTCGCCGGATGACGAGGCATTTGGCTACCTTAAGGGAGTCATAGTTCCTGCTGCCAGCTACTCCCTTTTCTTTGAATCTATCCTCT
>NW_025728887.1:7500-12500 GCF_021461385.2 Schistocerca piceifrons
ATGCACCACCACCCACCGAATCAAGAAAGAGCTATCAATCTGTCAATCCTTCCGGTGTCCGGGCCTGGTGAGGTTTCCCGTGTTGAGTCAAATTAAGCCGCAGGCTCCACTCCTGGTGGTGCCCTTCCGTCAATTCCTTTAAGTTTCAGCTTTGCAACCATACTTCCCCCGGAACCCAAAAGCTTTGGTTTCCCGGAGGCTGCCCGCCGAGTCATCGGAGGAACTGCGGCGGATCGCTGGCTGGCATCGTTTATGGTTAGAACTAGGGCGGTATCTGATCGCCTTCGAACCTCTAACTTTCGTTCTTGATTAATGAAAACATACTTGGCAAATGCTTTCGCTTCTGTTCGTCTTGCGACGATCCAAGAATTTCACCTCTAACGTCGCAATACGAATGCCCCCGCCTGTCCCTATTAATCATTACCTCGGGTTCCGAAAACCAACAAAATAGAACCGAGGTCCTATTCCATTATTCCATGCACACAGTATTCAGGCGGGCTTGCCTGCTTTAAGCACTCTAATTTGTTCAAAGTAAACGTGCCGGCCCACCGAGACACTCAATAAAGAGCACCCTGGTAGGATTTCAACGGGGTCCGCCTCGGGACGCACGAGCACGCACGAGGCGGTCGCACGCCTTCAGCTCGCCCCACCGGCAGGACGTCCCACGATACATGCCAGTTAAACACCGACGGGCGGTGAACCAACAGCGTGGGACACAAATCCAACTACGAGCTTTTTAACCGCAACAACTTTAATATACGCTATTGGAGCTGGAATTACCGCGGCTGCTGGCACCAGACTTGCCCTCCAATAGATACTCGTTAAAGGATTTAAAGTGTACTCATTCCGATTACGGGGCCTCGGATGAGTCCCGTATCGTTATTTTTCGTCACTACCTCCCCGTGCCGGGAGTGGGTAATTTGCGCGCCTGCTGCCTTCCTTGGATGTGGTAGCCGTTTCTCAGGCTCCCTCTCCGGAATCGAACCCTGATTCCCCGTTACCCGTTACAACCATGGTAGGCGCAGAACCTACCATCGACAGTTGATAAGGCAGACATTTGAAAGATGCGTCGCCGGTACGAGGACCGTGCGATCAGCCCAAAGTTATTCAGAGTCACCAAGGCAAACGGACCGGACGAGCCGACCGATTGGTTTTGATCTAATAAAAGCGTCCCTTCCATCTCTGGTCGGGACTCTGTTTGCATGTATTAGCTCTAGAATTACCACAGTTATCCAAGTAACGTGGGTACGATCTAAGGAACCATAACTGATTTAATGAGCCATTCGCGGTTTCACCTTAATGCGGCTTGTACTGAGACATGCATGGCTTAATCTTTGAGACAAGCATATGACTACTGGCAGGATCAACCAGGGAGCTGCGTCAACTAGAGCTGAGCAGCCGGCCGCCCGGGAGTGTGTCCCGGGGGCCCGCGCGAACACGCAAGCGTCCGCTCAATCATTCTGCAAACAGGAGGAGGCTGAGCTCCCCTGCACAATACACCTCGAAACCCTCTCAGGTCCCGGCGGCGCGCAGCGCCGTCCCAAGTACTTGGTCGGGTTCGAGAGAGGCGCAATCGCCCGGAGTTAGGCGAGTAGACGCTTTCGGTGCGACCACCCGTGCTCCCAACTGAGCTTGCCGCTGCCGACAGAGGCCCGGGAGCGTGCTGTCGTGGCATTGCCGGCGGGAGACAACACGCGCCACCTACGGTGACCGGCAGCTCCAACGCCAGCGCCACAGAAGGACAAAAGCCCCACTTGGGTGCCGAAGCGAACTCTCCCAGCACAGCGCACGCGCCAACACATCCGCACAGCTGCGATACAAACCACCAGCGAGAACCGCTGGGGCGACCGAGCAGCAGACGGCGTCGCGGCGCCGAGCGCCGGGCGGCGGCGCATCCTCAACGCACACAGTCCTCAATCGGACCAGCACACTGAAGATGTCCACCGCGCTTCGCACCGGGCCCGCGAGGACCTACTTTGGCCGCACGGCGCCGCGCGCAGGGTGCGCCGGCGCGCAGCTGCGACGCCTGCCGCGTCCGTCGGCCGGCGCGCCTGCCACTGGCCGCCCCCACCAGCCGGCTGTAGCGCGTGCGCCCACGCACCGCGCGGCCAGCACGCCGGGAGGCGCCCCCTCACCGGCCGGGGACGGTCCCACCCAGCCACCGCCGCGTATCGCTTCACACCCAGATGCCGTTCAGTTTCGTCGGCATGGTGGGTATCGCTGGAACAACCGGTTAGTACCTCAACCTATCGTCGCCATCACCGATTCACCCCTAGCGAGAACAACCGCACCACAACAGGTTACCATTTGTTCATTTGCGTAACTTCACCAGAAAACGCAGGCGTCCATCGCCATTTGCAACTTCAACGATTATTGCATGCCTGTGTCAGGTGTCACGCCACACTACGTCTGCCCACATACACGCAACAAAATGTGCACGCCTAGACAATACGTGGAAGGTGGCCCCCGTACGTATGCGATGTCCATTGCTCGAACGACTGTCAACCGGCCTCTGTAGCATGTCGCAGATATGGAACGCGGTGCACCATGCCATCACGGTGTGTGAGGAGAGACGACTAGGTCCGAATACATCAACAGACAGCTCATGCTGATCGCCATCCACGGCGTCCGTTCCTCCCACACGTCTCTATGGCGTACCACACTGCAATCCAGCTCTCATAGGGAGACGACACGTAGCTGCGTGCACAATATTTGCACTGTATGGTCCGCCGTTTTTGGGCGCAGTCGTTGTGCGGTCACACATGTGCCACGATGTATCATTCAGTACATAAGGACGAATGTGCAGTACAGATTGTGGTTCACGCGTACGACATCAGCGGACAGTTGACACAGGCCGCACCACAACGTAGCCTGAGTACGTCGCATGCGAAGGGCATTGAACATGCAAACTTCTCACCAACCAGCTTGCGAAGGCAGGGGGCAAGGTGGGGACGTGGGGAGGGGCGGCATGTACGTCCTGCTGCCATCCACATTACAGTGTACAGCAGGAGCATGTGGAAAGTGAGCAAGACTTGCAAGGTGTTTAACATGAAGCGATACACAGGGGTGCGGGCAGTGCGAGTAGCGAACTATATTGCGAGGGTTGCGGGTGGGCAACACTACAGTAATTGAACGAGTCGTATAACAATTACAGAGCAGGTTTAGGCGACAACGTGGGTTACGTTAAGGCGACAACATGGGTTAGGTTAAGGCACAACATGGGTTAGGTTAAGGCACAACATGGGTTAGGTTAAGGCACAACATGGGTTAGGTTAAGGCACAACATGGGTTAGGTTAAGGCACAACATGGGTTAGGTTAAGGCACAACATGGGTTAGGTTAAGGCACAACATGGGTTAGGTTAAGGCACAACATGGGTTAGGTTGAGGCACAACATGGGTTAGGTTAAGGCACAACATGGGTTAGGTTGAGGCACAACATGGGTTAGGTTGAGGCACAACATGGGTTAGGTTGAGGCACAACATGGGTTAGGTTAAGGTACAACATGGGTTAGGTTAAGGTACAACATGGGTTAGGTTAAGGTACAACATGGGTTAGGTTAAGGTACAACATGGGTTAGGTTAAGGTACAACATGGGTTAGGTTAAGGTACAACATAGGTTAGGTTAAGGTACAACATAGGTTAGGTTAAGGTACAACATAGGTTAGGTTAAGGTACAACATAGGTTAGGTTAAGGTACAACATAGGTTAGGTTAAGGTACAACATAGGTTAGGTTAAGGTACAACATAGGTTAGGTTAAGGTACAACATAGGTTAGGTTAGGTTAGGTTAGGTTACACGTTGTTGTACGGAAAGGTGTAGGGGGGGGGGGGGGCGGGGGCGGCAGGTTCGTTGATAGTGATTATAGTAAGTGAATGCTTGTGACATGATCAGATTTGTCACGTCAGGATGCACCTTTGGCTTATTAGAGGCGGCGCTCCAATTCTATGCTTGTGTGAGACCTGTGTCTTTGACTCATGTCATTGTTTGTGCGCTGTGACAGGAGGTACTATTGTGATGTTGGGTGCACCGTTGTATAGGACATGTGTGGGTGTTGGTGCCTGGTCTGCGCAATGGTGGATGTCGAAAGGCTGGGATATTGTATTTTCCGCACGGACCTCCTGGTCTGGTTGTGATAGTGTGGATTGTGTAATGTGGCGGAGAAGATGCACTGGATGTTGTTCCATGCTGGTGCTTACATATTGTATGTGCGCCTGTTAGAAGCAGAGAGTGGTGCGTGATCAGAGTGTCTGGCTGACGTGTGGTTCCCATTTTGGGCAGACTCTTTCAGCATGTATACGGACAGTTGTGTATATTTGCTGTAGTTTGATGGCTCTGCATTGATTACTAATCAGCGCCGTGTGTACGGGTAATCTGGTTCCAGTCCAAAATGTTCCATCTGTGTACATTAGTGACAAAGACTCCCCCCATGCAGTGGGGCTCGGTCTGTTATAACTCTTCCGCGTAATATATTTGCCCCACGTTTTTGCGACTGCGAGTGCGAGTGCAACGCGCATGGGGACCGACATGCTGATGGCTCGGTATCGGACGCCGTACAGTGAGCAACGCGATCGCGTCTCTCGCTCGTAAGTGGTACAGGTCGCGGCTCATGTATACGGACAGCGGGAATGTCGCATATTGGAAATAACTCTTCATGAAACGCAAGTTATAGGGGTGGATTGCACTTTACGAGTGCGGGAAACGTCCGCCGTTCATCCGCTGGAGGTGCGAGTTTGGCGGTTGGGGTGGTGCACGAACGGGTGCGGGTGGCGTCATTGCCGGTCCACGGCTTCGTGCGGCAGAGCCACTGGAGATTGGGTGCTATGGTCGACAGAGGCTGCAGCCTTTGTGGGTGGCGTCGAAAGGCGGCCACTGTGGCGCCATCGCTGTCTTAGTCGGCTTGGCGTCTCATAGATGGCGGTAGCGTCGTTGCAGGAGGTCATGTTGCGGGAGACCTACAGATGGCGGTATGTTTTGTGGTGCGGACGTAGTGTTGTCAGA
>NW_025728887.1:17500-20000 GCF_021461385.2 Schistocerca piceifrons
GCGTCAGTCGGCCCCTCCGGCGGCGGCCCGGTGGTGTCGGCCGCGAAGTCCTCGGCTGCGTCGACGGGCGGCGCAGCGGCCTCGCCCGCGTCAGGCAGCGGGCTCGCTGCTCCCCGGCGGGACGCCGGCTCTTCCCCCCGACCGACCTCAAGCGCCTCCATGAATTGGCGGACAAGCTGTTTGTGGGCAGCTTGCCGCCGTCGGCACTTGATTGCCTCGAGCGTTCGGTCGGGGAACATCCTGATGAGTTCTTGATTGACGAAGAAGAACCGGGCGTCCCTCTCAAGGAACAGTTCGGCCTCCGCCTTGGCGAGCGACAGGACTTCTTCCTCCGTCCACCTCGCGCGATGCCTCTCCGTGACGATCTCCGCGTTGGCGGCCGCAAGATGTTGGCGGCGGCGATGGACCCCGAGACCGTTCTTGGTTGTAAAGCTGCGGTGGCACTCACTACAGGTATACATAGCTGCAAAAGTTACAAGATTTTCGGCACGGCCGGTTGGCCGGCTAGGTGCTGGGGGAGTTGGGGTGGCGCCTTCAGCGGAAGGGCCACCACTTATTCTCTGCTTACTGCCCCCAACTAACAAAGGGATAGTGCGAGGGGGGGCTGGTAACCCCCCCAAGCCCCTGGTGCGGTCTTCCACTCTGCGAAATCAGCGGGCCCACGAGAAGGGGAGAAGACCGCAGGAGAGGAGAGGCTAAGAGGGCTAGGCCCATGTATTGCGCATCACTCTCCCTGTAACTATAACCCAAGGAAGGCACCTCGCAGCAGCAGCACGACTACATCAAGACCGCACTTCGAGAAGCCAAGTCCGGATGCAGCCACACCGCCGCCACTTGGCCACCTTAAGAGAGTCATAGTTACTCCCGCCGTTTACCCGCGCTTGCTTGAATTTCTTCACGTTGACATTCAGAGCACTGGGCAGAAATCACATTGCGTCAACACCCGCTAGGGCCATCGCAATGCTTTGTTTTAATTAGACAGTCGGATTCCCCCAGTCCGTGCCAGTTCTGAGTTGATCGTTGAATGGCGGCCGAAGAGAATCCGCGCACCCGCGCGCCCCCGGAGGAGCACGCTAAGGCGGACGCGGCCTCGCAGCAAGGAAGATCCGTGGGAGGCCAAGGCACGGGACCGAGCTCGGATCCTGCACGCAGGTTGAAGCACCGGGGCGCGAACGCCGCGCAGGCGCGCGCATCCTGCACCGCCGGCCAGCACGAGGCCGACCAACGGCGAGAGCAGACCACGCCCGCGCTAAACGCCCGCACTTACCGGCACCCCTACGGCACTCACCTCGCCCAGGCCCGGCACGTTAGCGCTGACCCACTTCCCGACCAAGCCCGACACGCCCCGATCCTCAGAGCCAATCCTTATCCCGAAGTTACGGATCCAATTTGCCGACTTCCCTTACCTACATTATTCTATCGACTAGAGGCTCTTCACCTTGGAGACCTGCTGCGGATATGGGTACGAACCGGCGCGACACCTCCACGTGGCCCTCTCCCGGATTTTCAAGGTCCGAGGGGAAGATCGGGACACCGCCGCAACTGCGGTGCTCTTCGCGTTCCAAACCCTATCTCCCTGCTAGAGGATTCCAGGGAACTCGAACGCTCATGCAGAAAAGAAAACTCTTCCCCGATCTCCCGACGGCGTCTCCGGGTCCTTTTGGGTTACCCCGACGAGCATCTCTAAAAGAGGGGCCCGACTTGTATCGGTTCCGCTGCCGGGTTCCGGAATAGGAACCGGATTCCCTTTCGCCCAACGGGGGCCAGCACAAAGCGCATCATGCTATGACGGCCCCCATCAACATCGGATTTCTCCTAGGGCTTAGGATCGACTGACTCGTGTGCAACGGCTGTTCACACGAAACCCTTCTCCGCGTCAGCCCTCCAGGGCCTCGCTGGAGTATTTGCTACTACCACCAAGATCTGCACCGACGGCGGCTCCAGGCAGGCTCACGCCCAGACCCTTCTGCGCCCACCGCCGCGACCCTCCTACTCGTCAGGGCTTCGCGGCCGGCCGCAAGGACCGGCCATGACTGCCAGACTGACGGCCGAGTATAGGCACGACGCTTCAGCGCCATCCATTTTCAGGGCTAGTTGCTTCGGCAGGTGAGTTGTTACACACTCCTTAGCGGATTCCGACTTCCATGGCCACCGTCCTGCTGTCTTAAGCAACCAACGCCTTTCATGGTTTCCCATGAGCGTCGATTCGGGCGCCTTAACTCGGCGTTTGGTTCATCCCACAGCGCCAGTTCTGCTTACCAAAAGTGGCCCACTTGGCACTCCGATCCGAGTCGTTTGCTCGCGGCTTCAGCATATCAAGCAAGCCGGAGATCTCACCCATTTAAAGTTTGAGAATAGGTTGAGGTCGTTTCGGCCCCAAGGCCTCTAATCATTCGCTTTACCGGATGAGACTCGTACGAGCACCAGCTATCCTGAGGGAAACTTCGGAGGGAACCAGCTACTAGATGGTTCGATTAGTCTTTCGCCCCTATACCCAGCT
>NW_025728887.1:22500-27500 GCF_021461385.2 Schistocerca piceifrons
ATCCTTCCGGTGTCCGGGCCTGGTGAGGTTTCCCGTGTTGAGTCAAATTAAGCCGCAGGCTCCACTCCTGGTGGTGCCCTTCCGTCAATTCCTTTAAGTTTCAGCTTTGCAACCATACTTCCCCCGGAACCCAAAAGCTTTGGTTTCCCGGAGGCTGCCCGCCGAGTCATCGGAGGAACTGCGGCGGATCGCTGGCTGGCATCGTTTATGGTTAGAACTAGGGCGGTATCTGATCGCCTTCGAACCTCTAACTTTCGTTCTTGATTAATGAAAACATACTTGGCAAATGCTTTCGCTTCTGTTCGTCTTGCGACGATCCAAGAATTTCACCTCTAACGTCGCAATACGAATGCCCCCGCCTGTCCCTATTAATCATTACCTCGGGTTCCGAAAACCAACAAAATAGAACCGAGGTCCTATTCCATTATTCCATGCACACAGTATTCAGGCGGGCTTGCCTGCTTTAAGCACTCTAATTTGTTCAAAGTAAACGTGCCGGCCCACCGAGACACTCAATAAAGAGCACCCTGGTAGGATTTCAACGGGGTCCGCCTCGGGACGCACGAGCACGCACGAGGCGGTCGCACGCCTTCAGCTCGCCCCACCGGCAGGACGTCCCACGATACATGCCAGTTAAACACCGACGGGCGGTGAACCAACAGCGTGGGACACAAATCCAACTACGAGCTTTTTAACCGCAACAACTTTAATATACGCTATTGGAGCTGGAATTACCGCGGCTGCTGGCACCAGACTTGCCCTCCAATAGATACTCGTTAAAGGATTTAAAGTGTACTCATTCCGATTACGGGGCCTCGGATGAGTCCCGTATCGTTATTTTTCGTCACTACCTCCCCGTGCCGGGAGTGGGTAATTTGCGCGCCTGCTGCCTTCCTTGGATGTGGTAGCCGTTTCTCAGGCTCCCTCTCCGGAATCGAACCCTGATTCCCCGTTACCCGTTACAACCATGGTAGGCGCAGAACCTACCATCGACAGTTGATAAGGCAGACATTTGAAAGATGCGTCGCCGGTACGAGGACCGTGCGATCAGCCCAAAGTTATTCAGAGTCACCAAGGCAAACGGACCGGACGAGCCGACCGATTGGTTTTGATCTAATAAAAGCGTCCCTTCCATCTCTGGTCGGGACTCTGTTTGCATGTATTAGCTCTAGAATTACCACAGTTATCCAAGTAACGTGGGTACGATCTAAGGAACCATAACTGATTTAATGAGCCATTCGCGGTTTCACCTTAATGCGGCTTGTACTGAGACATGCATGGCTTAATCTTTGAGACAAGCATATGACTACTGGCAGGATCAACCAGGGAGCTGCGTCAACTAGAGCTGAGCAGCCGGCCGCCCGGGAGTGTGTCCCGGGGGCCCGCGCGAACACGCAAGCGTCCGCTCAATCATTCTGCAAACAGGAGGAGGCTGAGCTCCCCTGCACAATACACCTCGAAACCCTCTCAGGTCCCGGCGGCGCGCAGCGCCGTCCCAAGTACTTGGTCGGGTTCGAGAGAGGCGCAATCGCCCGGAGTTAGGCGAGTAGACGCTTTCGGTGCGACCACCCGTGCTCCCAACTGAGCTTGCCGCTGCCGACAGAGGCCCGGGAGCGTGCTGTCGTGGCATTGCCGGCGGGAGACAACACGCGCCACCTACGGTGACCGGCAGCTCCAACGCCAGCGCCACAGAAGGACAAAAGCCCCACTTGGGTGCCGAAGCGAACTCTCCCAGCACAGCGCACGCGCCAACACATCCGCACAGCTGCGATACAAACCACCAGCGAGAACCGCTGGGGCGACCGAGCAGCAGACGGCGTCGCGGCGCCGAGCGCCGGGCGGCGGCGCATCCTCAACGCACACAGTCCTCAATCGGACCAGCACACTGAAGATGTCCACCGCGCTTCGCACCGGGCCCGCGAGGACCTACTTTGGCCGCACGGCGCCGCGCGCAGGGTGCGCCGGCGCGCAGCTGCGACGCCTGCCGCGTCCGTCGGCCGGCGCGCCTGCCACTGGCCGCCCCCACCAGCCGGCTGTAGCGCGTGCGCCCACGCACCGCGCGGCCAGCACGCCGGGAGGCGCCCCCTCACCGGCCGGGGACGGTCCCACCCAGCCACCGCCGCGTATCGCTTCACACCCAGATGCCGTTCAGTTTCGTCGGCATGGTGGGTATCGCTGGAACAACCGGTTAGTACCTCAACCTATCGTCGCCATCACCGATTCACCCCTAGCGAGAACAACCGCACCACAACAGGTTACCATTTGTTCATTTGCGTAACTTCACCAGAAAACGCAGGCGTCCATCGCCATTTGCAACTTCAACGATTATTGCATGCCTGTGTCAGGTGTCACGCCACACTACGTCTGCCCACATACACGCAACAAAATGTGCACGCCTAGACAATACGTGGAAGGTGGCCCCCGTACGTATGCGATGTCCATTGCTCGAACGACTGTCAACCGGCCTCTGTAGCATGTCGCAGATATGGAACGCGGTGCACCATGCCATCACGGTGTGTGAGGAGAGACGACTAGGTCCGAATACATCAACAGACAGCTCATGCTGATCGCCATCCACGGCGTCCGTTCCTCCCACACGTCTCTATGGCGTACCACACTGCAATCCAGCTCTCATAGGGAGACGACACGTAGCTGCGTGCACAATATTTGCACTGTATGGTCCGCCGTTTTTGGGCGCAGTCGTTGTGCGGTCACACATGTGCCACGATGTATCATTCAGTACATAAGGACGAATGTGCAGTACAGATTGTGGTTCACGCGTACGACATCAGCGGACAGTTGACACAGGCCGCACCACAACGTAGCCTGAGTACGTCGCATGCGAAGGGCATTGAACATGCAAACTTCTCACCAACCAGCTTGCGAAGGCAGGGGGCAAGGTGGGGACGTGGGGAGGGGCGGCATGTACGTCCTGCTGCCATCCACATTACAGTGTACAGCAGGAGCATGTGGAAAGTGAGCAAGACTTGCAAGGTGTTTAACATGAAGCGATACACAGGGGTGCGGGCAGTGCGAGTAGCGAACTATATTGCGAGGGTTGCGGGTGGGCAACACTACAGTAATTGAACGAGTCGTATAACAATTACAGAGCAGGTTTAGGCGACAACGTGGGTTACGTTAAGGCGACAACATGGGTTAGGTTAAGGCACAACATGGGTTAGGTTAGGTTAAGGCACAACATGGGTTAGGTTAAGGCACAACATGGGTTAGGTTAAGGCACAACATGGGTTAGGTTAAGGCACAACATGGGTTAGGTTAAGGCACAACATGGGTTAGGTTAAGGCACAGACATGGGTTAGGTTGAGGCACAACATGGGTTAGGTTAAGGCACAACATGGGTTAGGTTGAGGCACAACATGGGTTAGGTTGAGGCACAACATGGTTAGGTTGTGAGGGCACAACATGGGGTTAGGTTAAGGTACAACATGGGTTAGGTTAAGGTACAACATGGGTTAGGTTAAGGTACAACATGGGTTAGTTAAGGTACAACATGGGTTAGGTTAAGGTACAACATGGGTTAGGTTAAGGTACAACATAGGTTAGGTTAAGGTACAACATAGGTTAGGTTAAGGTACAACATAGGTTAGGTTAAGGTACAACATAGGTTAGGTTAAGGTACAACATAGGTTAGGTTAAGGTACAACATAGGTTAGGTTAAGGTACAACATAGGTTAGGTTAAGGTACAACATAGGTTAGGTTAGGTTAGGTTAGGTTACACGTTGTTGTACGGAAAGGTGTAGGGGGGGGGGGGGGGGCGGGGGGCGGCGCAGGTTCGTTGATAGTGATTATAGTAAGTGAATGCTTTGTGACATGATCAGATTTGTCACGTCAGGATGCACCTTTGGCTTATTAGAGGCGGCGCTCCAATTCTATGCTTGTGTGAGACCTGTGTCTTTGACTCATGTCCATTGTTTGTGCGCTGTGACAGGAGGTACTATTGTGATGTTGGGTGCACCGTTGTATAGGACATGTGTGGGTGTGGTGCCTGGTCTGCGGCAATGGTGGATGTCGAAAGGCTGGGATATTGTATTTTCCGCACGGACCTCCTGGTCTGGTTGTGATAGTGTGGATTGTGTAATGTGGCGGAGAAGATGCACTGATGTTGTTCCATGCTGGTGCTTACATATTGTATGTGCGCCTGTTAGAAGCAGAGAGTGGTGCGTGATCAGAGTGTCTGGCTGACGTGTGGTTCCCATTTTGGGCAGACTCTTTTCAGCATGTATACGGACAGTTGTGTATATTTGCTGTAGTTTGATGGCTCTGCATTGATTACTAATCAGCGCCGTGTGTACGGGTAATCTGGTTCCAGTCCAAAATGTTCCATCTGTGTACATTAGTGACAAAGACTCCCCCCATGCAGTGGGCTCGGTCTGTTATAACTCTTCCGCGTAATATATTTGCCCCACGTTTTTGCGACTGCGAGTGCGAGTGCAACGCGCATGGGGACCGACATGCTGATGGCTCGGTATCGGTACGCCGTACAGTGAGCAACGCGATCGCGTCTCTTCGCTCGTAAGTGGTACAGGTCGCGGCTCATGTATACGGACAGCGGGAATGTCGCATATTGGAAATAACTCTTCATGAAACGCAAGTTATAGGGGTGGATTGCACTTTACGAGTGCGGGGAAACGTCCGCCGTTCATCCGCTGGAGGTGCGAGTTTGGCGGTTGGGGTGGTGCACGAACGGGTGCGGGTGGCGTCATTGCCGGTCCACGGCTTCGTGCCGGCAGAGCCACTGGAGATTGGGTGCTATGGTCGACAGAGGCTGCAGCCTTTGTGGGTGGCGTCGAAAGGCGGCCACTGTGGGCGCCATCGCTGTCTTAGTCGGCTTGGCGTCCTCCATAGATGGCGGTAGCGTCGTTGCAGGAGGTCATGTTGCGGGAGACCTACAGATGGCGGTATGTTTTGTGGTGCGGGACGTAGTGTTGTCAGATGCGCATAGATGGCGGTATTGCATGTGGTGTCGCCCTATTTTCAT
>NW_025728887.1:35000-37500 GCF_021461385.2 Schistocerca piceifrons
CACCTTAATGCGGCTTGTACTGAGACATGCATGGCTTAATCTTTGAGACAAGCATATGACTACTGGCAGGATCAACCAGGGAGCTGCGTCAACTAGAGCTGAGCAGCCGGCCGCCCGGGAGTGTGTCCCGGGGGCCCGCGCGAACACGCAAGCGTCCGCTCAATCATTCTGCAAACAGGAGGAGGCTGAGCTCCCCTGCACAATACACCTCGAAACCCTCTCAGGTCCCGGCGGCGCGCAGCGCCGTCCCAAGTACTTGGTCGGGTTCGAGAGAGGCGCAATCGCCCGGAGTTAGGCGAGTAGACGCTTTCGGTGCGACCACCCGTGCTCCCAACTGAGCTTGCCGCTGCCGACAGAGGCCCGGGAGCGTGCTGTCGTGGCATTGCCGGCGGGAGACAACACGCGCCACCTACGGTGACCGGCAGCTCCAACGCCAGCGCCACAGAAGGACAAAAGCCCCACTTGGGTGCCGAAGCGAACTCTCCCAGCACAGCGCACGCGCCAACACATCCGCACAGCTGCGATACAAACCACCAGCGAGAACCGCTGGGGCGACCGAGCAGCAGACGGCGTCGCGGCGCCGAGCGCCGGGCGGCGGCGCATCCTCAACGCACACAGTCCTCAATCGGACCAGCACACTGAAGATGTCCACCGCGCTTCGCACCGGGCCCGCGAGGACCTACTTTGGCCGCACGGCGCCGCGCGCAGGGTGCGCCGGCGCGCAGCTGCGACGCCTGCCGCGTCCGTCGGCCGGCGCGCCTGCCACTGGCCGCCCCCACCAGCCGGCTGTAGCGCGTGCGCCCACGCACCGCGCGGCCAGCACGCCGGGAGGCGCCCCCTCACCGGCCGGGGACGGTCCCACCCAGCCACCGCCGCGTATCGCTTCACACCCAGATGCCGTTCAGTTTCGTCGGCATGGTGGGTATCGCTGGAACAACCGGTTAGTACCTCAACCTATCGTCGCCATCACCGATTCACCCCTAGCGAGAACAACCGCACCACAACAGGTTACCATTTGTTCATTTGCGTAACTTCACCAGAAAACGCAGGCGTCCATCGCCATTTGCAACTTCAACGATTATTGCATGCCTGTGTCAGGTGTCACGCCACACTACGTCTGCCCACATACACGCAACAAAATGTGCACGCCTAGACAATACGTGGAAGGTGGCCCCCGTACGTATGCGATGTCCATTGCTCGAACGACTGTCAACCGGCCTCTGTAGCATGTCGCAGATATGGAACGCGGTGCACCATGCCATCACGGTGTGTGAGGAGAGACGACTAGGTCCGAATACATCAACAGACAGCTCATGCTGATCGCCATCCACGGCGTCCGTTCCTCCCACACGTCTCTATGGCGTACCACACTGCAATCCAGCTCTCATAGGGAGACGACACGTAGCTGCGTGCACAATATTTGCACTGTATGGTCCGCCGTTTTTGGGCGCAGTCGTTGTGCGGTCACACATGTGCCACGATGTATCATTCAGTACATAAGGACGAATGTGCAGTACAGATTGTGGTTCACGCGTACGACATCAGCGGACAGTTGACACAGGCCGCACCACAACGTAGCCTGAGTACGTCGCATGCGAAGGGCATTGAACATGCAAACTTCTCACCAACCAGCTTGCGAAGGCAGGGGGCAAGGTGGGGACGTGGGGAGGGGCGGCATGTACGTCCTGCTGCCATCCACATTACAGTGTACAGCAGGAGCATGTGGAAAGTGAGCAAGACTTGCAAGGTGTTTAACATGAAGCGATACACAGGGGTGCGGGCAGTGCGAGTAGCGAACTATATTGCGAGGGTTGCGGGTGGGCAACACTACAGTAATTGAACGAGTCGTATAACAATTACAGAGCAGGTTTAGGCGACAACGTGGGTTACGTTAAGGCGACAACATGGGTTAGGTTAAGGCACAACATGGGTTAGGTTAAGGCACAACATGGGTTAGGTTAAGGCACAACATGGGTTAGGTTAAGGCACAACATGGGTTAGGTTAAGGCACAACATGGGTTAGGTTAAGGCACAACATGGGTTAGGTTAAGGCACAACATGGGTTAGGTTAAGGCACAACATGGGTTAGGTTGAGGCACAACATGGGTTAGGTTAAGGCACAACATGGGTTAGGTTGAGGCACAACATGGGTTAGGTTGAGGCACAACATGGGTTAGGTTGAGGCACAACATGGGTTAGGTTAAGGTACAACATGGGTTAGGTTAAGGTACAACATGGGTTAGGTTAAGGTACAACATGGGTTAGGTTAAGGTACAACATGGGTTAGGTTAAGGTACAACATGGGTTAGGTTAAGGTACAACATAGGTTAGGTTAAGGTACAACATAGGTTAGGTTAAGGTACAACATAGGTTAGGTTAAGGTACAACATAGGTTAGGTTAAGGTACAACATAGGTTAGGTTAAGGTACAACATAGGTTAGGTTAAGGTACAACATAGGTTAGGTTAAGGTACAACATAGGTTAGGTTAAGGTACAACAT
>NW_025728887.1:45000-50000 GCF_021461385.2 Schistocerca piceifrons
CTATCAATCTGTCAATCCTTCCGGTGTCCGGGCCTGGTGAGGTTTCCCGTGTTGAGTCAAATTAAGCCGCAGGCTCCACTCCTGGTGGTGCCCTTCCGTCAATTCCTTTAAGTTTCAGCTTTGCAACCATACTTCCCCCGGAACCCAAAAGCTTTGGTTTCCCGGAGGCTGCCCGCCGAGTCATCGGAGGAACTGCGGCGGATCGCTGGCTGGCATCGTTTATGGTTAGAACTAGGGCGGTATCTGATCGCCTTCGAACCTCTAACTTTCGTTCTTGATTAATGAAAACATACTTGGCAAATGCTTTCGCTTCTGTTCGTCTTGCGACGATCCAAGAATTTCACCTCTAACGTCGCAATACGAATGCCCCCGCCTGTCCCTATTAATCATTACCTCGGGTTCCGAAAACCAACAAAATAGAACCGAGGTCCTATTCCATTATTCCATGCACACAGTATTCAGGCGGGCTTGCCTGCTTTAAGCACTCTAATTTGTTCAAAGTAAACGTGCCGGCCCACCGAGACACTCAATAAAGAGCACCCTGGTAGGATTTCAACGGGGTCCGCCTCGGGACGCACGAGCACGCACGAGGCGGTCGCACGCCTTCAGCTCGCCCCACCGGCAGGACGTCCCACGATACATGCCAGTTAAACACCGACGGGCGGTGAACCAACAGCGTGGGACACAAATCCAACTACGAGCTTTTTAACCGCAACAACTTTAATATACGCTATTGGAGCTGGAATTACCGCGGCTGCTGGCACCAGACTTGCCCTCCAATAGATACTCGTTAAAGGATTTAAAGTGTACTCATTCCGATTACGGGGCCTCGGATGAGTCCCGTATCGTTATTTTTCGTCACTACCTCCCCGTGCCGGGAGTGGGTAATTTGCGCGCCTGCTGCCTTCCTTGGATGTGGTAGCCGTTTCTCAGGCTCCCTCTCCGGAATCGAACCCTGATTCCCCGTTACCCGTTACAACCATGGTAGGCGCAGAACCTACCATCGACAGTTGATAAGGCAGACATTTGAAAGATGCGTCGCCGGTACGAGGACCGTGCGATCAGCCCAAAGTTATTCAGAGTCACCAAGGCAAACGGACCGGACGAGCCGACCGATTGGTTTTGATCTAATAAAAGCGTCCCTTCCATCTCTGGTCGGGACTCTGTTTGCATGTATTAGCTCTAGAATTACCACAGTTATCCAAGTAACGTGGGTACGATCTAAGGAACCATAACTGATTTAATGAGCCATTCGCGGTTTCACCTTAATGCGGCTTGTACTGAGACATGCATGGCTTAATCTTTGAGACAAGCATATGACTACTGGCAGGATCAACCAGGGAGCTGCGTCAACTAGAGCTGAGCAGCCGGCCGCCCGGGAGTGTGTCCCGGGGGCCCGCGCGAACACGCAAGCGTCCGCTCAATCATTCTGCAAACAGGAGGAGGCTGAGCTCCCCTGCACAATACACCTCGAAACCCTCTCAGGTCCCGGCGGCGCGCAGCGCCGTCCCAAGTACTTGGTCGGGTTCGAGAGAGGCGCAATCGCCCGGAGTTAGGCGAGTAGACGCTTTCGGTGCGACCACCCGTGCTCCCAACTGAGCTTGCCGCTGCCGACAGAGGCCCGGGAGCGTGCTGTCGTGGCATTGCCGGCGGGAGACAACACGCGCCACCTACGGTGACCGGCAGCTCCAACGCCAGCGCCACAGAAGGACAAAAGCCCCACTTGGGTGCCGAAGCGAACTCTCCCAGCACAGCGCACGCGCCAACACATCCGCACAGCTGCGATACAAACCACCAGCGAGAACCGCTGGGGCGACCGAGCAGCAGACGGCGTCGCGGCGCCGAGCGCCGGGCGGCGGCGCATCCTCAACGCACACAGTCCTCAATCGGACCAGCACACTGAAGATGTCCACCGCGCTTCGCACCGGGCCCGCGAGGACCTACTTTGGCCGCACGGCGCCGCGCGCAGGGTGCGCCGGCGCGCAGCTGCGACGCCTGCCGCGTCCGTCGGCCGGCGCGCCTGCCACTGGCCGCCCCCACCAGCCGGCTGTAGCGCGTGCGCCCACGCACCGCGCGGCCAGCACGCCGGGAGGCGCCCCCTCACCGGCCGGGGACGGTCCCACCCAGCCACCGCCGCGTATCGCTTCACACCCAGATGCCGTTCAGTTTCGTCGGCATGGTGGGTATCGCTGGAACAACCGGTTAGTACCTCAACCTATCGTCGCCATCACCGATTCACCCCTAGCGAGAACAACCGCACCACAACAGGTTACCATTTGTTCATTTGCGTAACTTCACCAGAAAACGCAGGCGTCCATCGCCATTTGCAACTTCAACGATTATTGCATGCCTGTGTCAGGTGTCACGCCACACTACGTCTGCCCACATACACGCAACAAAATGTGCACGCCTAGACAATACGTGGAAGGTGGCCCCCGTACGTATGCGATGTCCATTGCTCGAACGACTGTCAACCGGCCTCTGTAGCATGTCGCAGATATGGAACGCGGTGCACCATGCCATCACGGTGTGTGAGGAGAGACGACTAGGTCCGAATACATCAACAGACAGCTCATGCTGATCGCCATCCACGGCGTCCGTTCCTCCCACACGTCTCTATGGCGTACCACACTGCAATCCAGCTCTCATAGGGAGACGACACGTAGCTGCGTGCACAATATTTGCACTGTATGGTCCGCCGTTTTTGGGCGCAGTCGTTGTGCGGTCACACATGTGCCACGATGTATCATTCAGTACATAAGGACGAATGTGCAGTACGGATTGTGGTTCACGCGTACGACATCAGCGGACAGTTGACACAGGCCGCACCACAACGTAGCCTGAGTACGTCGCATGCGAAGGGCATTGAACATGCAAACTTCTCACCAACCAGCTTGCGAAGGCAGGGGGCAAGGTGGGGACGTGGGGAGGGGCGGCATGTACGTCCTGCTGCCATCCACATTACAGTGTACAGCAGGAGCATGTGGAAAGTGAGCAAGACTTGCAAGGTGTTTAACATGAAGCGATACACAGGGGTGCGGGCAGTGCGAGTAGCGAACTATATTGCGAGGGTTGCGGGTGGGCAACACTACAGTAATTGAACGAGTCGTATAACAATTACAGAGCAGGTTTAGGCGACAACGTGGGTTACGTTAAGGCGACAACATGGGTTAGGTTAAGGCACAACATGGGTTAGGTTAAGGCACAACATGGGTTAGGTTAAGGCACAACATGGGTTAGGTTAAGGCACAACATGGGTTAGGTTAAGGCACAACATGGGTTAGGTTAAGGCACAACATGGGTTAGGTTAAGGCACAACATGGGTTAGGTTAAGGCACAACATGGGTTAGGTTGAGGCACAACATGGGTTAGGTTAAGGCACAACATGGGTTAGGTTGAGGCACAACATGGGTTAGGTTGAGGCACAACATGGGTTAGGTTGAGGCACAACATGGGTTAGGTTAAGGTACAACATGGGTTAGGTTAAGGTACAACATGGGTTAGGTTAAGGTACAACATGGGTTAGGTTAAGGTACAACATGGGTTAGGTTAAGGTACAACATAGGTTAGGTTAAGGTACAACATAGGTTAGGTTAAGGTACAACATAGGTTAGGTTAAGGTACAACATAGGTTAGGTTAAGGTACAACATAGGTTAGGTTAAGGTACAACATAGGTTAGGTTAAGGTACAACATAGGTTAGGTTAAGGTACAACATAGGTTAGGTTAGGTTAGGTTAGGTTACACGTTGTTGTACGGAAAGGTGTAGGGGGGGGGGGGGGCGGGGGCGGCAGGTTCGTTGATAGTGATTATAGTAAGTGAATGCTTGTGACATGATCAGATTTGTCACGTCAGGATGCACCTTTGGCTTATTAGAGGCGGCGCTCCAATTCTATGCTTGTGTGAGACCTGTGTCTTTGACTCATGTCATTGTTTGTGCGCTGTGACAGGAGGTACTATTGTGATGTTGGGTGCACCGTTGTATAGGACATGTGTGGGTGTTGGTGCCTGGTCTGCGCAATGGTGGATGTCGAAAGGCTGGGATATTGTATTTTCCGCACGGACCTCCTGGTCTGGTTGTGATAGTGTGGATTGTGTAATGTGGCGGAGAAGATGCACTGGATGTTGTTCCATGCTGGTGCTTACATATTGTATGTGCGCCTGTTAGAAGCAGAGAGTGGTGCGTGATCAGAGTGTCTGGCTGACGTGTGGTTCCCATTTTGGGCAGACTCTTTCAGCATGTATACGGACAGTTGTGTATATTTGCTGTAGTTTGATGGCTCTGCATTGATTACTAATCAGCGCCGTGTGTACGGGTAATCTGGTTCCAGTCCAAAATGTTCCATCTGTGTACATTAGTGACAAAGACTCCCCCCATGCAGTGGGGCTCGGTCTGTTATAACTCTTCCGCGTAATATATTTGCCCCACGTTTTTGCGACTGCGAGTGCGAGTGCAACGCGCATGGGGACCGACATGCTGATGGCTCGGTATCGGACGCCGTACAGTGAGCAACGCGATCGCGTCTCTCGCTCGTAAGTGGTACAGGTCGCGGCTCATGTATACGGACAGCGGGAATGTCGCATATTGGAAATAACTCTTCATGAAACGCAAGTTATAGGGGTGGATTGCACTTTACGAGTGCGGGAAACGTCCGCCGTTCATCCGCTGGAGGTGCGAGTTTGGCGGTTGGGGTGGTGCACGAACGGGTGCGGGTGGCGTCATTGCCGGTCCACGGCTTCGTGCGGCAGAGCCACTGGAGATTGGGTGCTATGGTCGACAGAGGCTGCAGCCTTTGTGGGTGGCGTCGAAAGGCGGCCACTGTGGCGCCATCGCTGTCTTAGTCGGCTTGGCGTCTCATAGATGGCGGTAGCGTCGTTGCAGGAGGTCATGTTGCGGGAGACCTACAGATGGCGGTATGTTTTGTGGTGCGGACGTAGTGTTGTCAGATGCGCATAGATGGCGGTATTGCATGTGGTGTCGCCCTATTTTCATAGATGGCG
>NW_025728888.1:0-33700 GCF_021461385.2 Schistocerca piceifrons
AGTAAACCTTAAGGGAAGCGTCGGAATCTAAAACTGGACTCACAGGAGAGGTTCAAATCATAGAAAGTAAGAGTGTTAGTCCTCTTGTATATAAGTCGGTATTGTGCCATTTGTATTAAATTCGGTTGCAATTTCTGTGTTTCATCGTCAATAAGAAGGTCCAAGGGATACAGTAAACCTGAAGTGATGCATCGGAATCTAAAACTGGACTCACAGGAGAGATTGAAATCATAGAAAGTTAGAGTGTTACTCCTCTTGTACTTAAGTCGGTATTGTGCCTTTTGTGTTAAATTCGGATGCAATTTCTGTTTTTCATCGTCTATAAAAAGGTCCAAGGGATACAGTAAACCTTAAGGGAAGCGTCGGAACCTAAAACTGGACTCACAGGAGGGGTTCAAATCATAGAAAGTGAGAGTGTCAGTCCTCTTTTACTTAAGTCGGCACTGTGCTTTTTGAATTTAATTCCGATGCAATTTCTGTGTTTCATCGTCAATAAGAAGGTCCAAGGGATACAGTAAACCTGAAGTGAAGCATCGGAATCTAAAACTGGACTCACAGGAGAAGTTCAAATCATAGAAAATTAGAGTGTCAGTGCTCTTGTACTTAAGTCGGCATTGTGCCTTTATATTAAATTCGGATGCAATTTCTGTGTTTCACCGTCAATAAGAAAGTCCAAGGGATACAGTAAACCTGAAGTGAAGCATCGGAATCTAAAACTGGACTCACAGGACAGGTTCAAATCATAGAGAGTTAGAGTGTCATTCCTCTTGTACTTAAGTCGGTATTGTGCGTTTTGTATTAAATTCGGATGCAATATCTGTGTTTCATCGTCAATAAGAAGGTGCAATGTATACAGTAGACCTGAAGTGAAGCATCGGAATCTAAAACTTGACTCACAGGAGACGTTCAAATCATAGAAAGTTAGAGTGTCATTCCTCTTGTACTTAAGTCGCATTGTGCCTTTTGAATTTAATTACGATGCAATTTCTTTGTTTCATCGTCAATAAGAAGGTGCAAGGTATACAGTAAACCTGTAGTGAAGCATCGGAATCTAAAACTGGACTCACAGGAGAGGTTCGAAACATGGAAAGTGAGAGTGTCAGTCCTCTTTTACTTAAGTCGGCATTGTGCTTTTTGAATTTAATTTCGATGCAATTTCTGTGTTTCATCGTCAATAAGAAGGTCCAAGGGATACAGTAAACCTGAAGTGAAGCATCGGAATCTAAAACTGGACTCACAGGAGGGGTTCAAATCATAGAAAGTGAGAGTGTCAGTCCTCTCTTACAAAGTCGGCATTGTGCTTTTTGAATTTAATTCCGATGCAATTTCTGTGTTTCATCGTCAATAAGAATGTCCAAGCGATACAGTAAACCTGAAGTGAAGCATCGGAATCTAAAACTGGACTCACAGGAGAGGTTCAAATCATAGATAGTGAGAGTGTCAGTCTTCTTGTAATTAAGTGGGCATTATGCCATTTGTATTAAATTCAGATACAATTTCCGTGTTTCATCGACAATAAGAAGGTCCAAGGGATACTGGAAACCTGAAGTGAAGCATCGGAATCCAAAACTGGACTCACAGGAGAAGTTCAAATCATAGAATGTTAGAGACTCACTCCTCTTGTACTTACGTCGGTATTGTGCCTTTTGTATTGAATTCGGATGCCATTTCCTTGTTCATCGTCAATAAGAAGGTCGAAGGGAGACAGTAAACCTGAAGTGAAGCATCGGAATCTGAAACTGGACTCACAGGAGAGGTTCATATCATAGAAACTGAGAGTGTCAGACCTCTTGTACTTAAGTCGGCATTGTGCCAATTGTATTAAATTCGGATGCAATTTCTGTGTTTCATCGTCAGTAAGAAGGTCCAAGGGATACAGTAAAACTGAAGTGAAACATCGGAATCTAAATCTGGACTCACAGGAGAGGTTCAAATCATAGAAAGTTAGAGTGTCACTCCTCTTGTACTTGAGTCGGTATTGTGCCTTTTGTATTGAATTCGGATGCAATTTCTGTGTTTCATCGTCAATAACAAGGTCCAAGGGATATAGTAAACCTGAAGTGAAGCATCGGAATCTAAATCTGGCCTCACAGGAGAAGTTCAAATCATAGAAAGTTAGAGTGTCAGCCCTGTTGTCCTTATGTAGCCATTGTGCCTTTTGTATTAAATTCGTATGCAATTTCTGTGTTTCACCGTCAATAAGAAAGTCCAAGGGATACAGTAAACCTGAAGTGAAGCATCGGAATCTAAAACTGGACTCACAGGACAGGTTCAAATCATAGAGAGTTAGAGTGTCATTCCTTTTCTACTTAAGTCGGTATTGTGCGTTTTGTATTAAATTCGGATGCAATATCTGTGTTTCATCGTCAATAAGAAGGTGCAATGTATACAGTAGACCTGAAGTGAAGCATCGGAATCTAAAACTGGACTCACAGGAGACGTTCAAATCATAGAAAGTTAGAGTGTCATTCCTCTTGTACTTAAGTCGCATTGTGCCTTTTGAATTTAATTCCGATGCAATTTCTTTGTTTCATCGTCAATAAGAAGGTGCAAGGTATACAGTAAACCTGAAGTTAAGCATCGGAATCTAAAACTGGACTCACAGGAGAGGTTCAAATCAAAGAAAGTGAGAGTATCAGTCCTCTTGTACTTAAGTCGGCATTGTGCCTATTGAATTTGATTCCGATGCAATTTCTGTGTTTTATCGTCAATAAGAACGTCCAAGGGATACAGTAAACCTGAAGTGAAGCAACGGAATCTAAAACTGGACTCACAGGAGAGGTTCAAATCATAGAAAGTGAGAGTGTGAGTCCTCTTTTACTTAAGTCGGAATTGTGCCTTTTGAATGTAATGCCGATGCAATTTCTGTGTGTCATCGTCAATAAGAAGGTCAAAGGGATACAGTAAACCTGAAGTGAAGCATCGGATCTAAAACTGGACTCACAGGAAAGATTCAAATCATAGATAGTTAGAGTGTCAGTCCGCTTGTACTTAAGTCAGTATTGTGCCTCTTGTATTAAATTCGGATGCAATTTCTGTGTTTCATCGTCAATAAGAAGGTCCAAGGGACACAGTAATCCTCAAGTGAAACATCGGAATCTAAAACTGGACTCACAGGAGAGGTACGAATCATAGAAAGTTAGAGTGTCAGTCCACTTTTACTTAAGTCGACATTGTGCCTTTTGTATTAAATTTCGATGCAATTTCTGTGTTTCATCGTCGATAAGAAGGTGCAAGGTACACAGTAAACCTGAAGTGAAGCATCCGAATCTAAAACTGGACTCACAGGAGAGGTTCAAATCATAGAAAGTTAGAGTGTCACTCCTCTTGTACTTGAGTCGGTATTGTGCCTTTTGTATTGAATTCGGATACAATTTCTGTGTTTCATCGTCAATAACAAGGTCCAAGGGATATAGTAAACCTGAAGTGAAGCATCGGAATCTAAAACTGGACTCACAGGATAAGTTCAAATCATAGAATGTTAGAGTGTCAGTCCTCTTGTACTTATGTAGGCATTGTGCCTTTTGTATTAAATTCGGATGCTATTTCTGTGTTTCACCGTCAATAAGAAAGTCCAAGGGATACAGTAAACTTAAAGTGAAGCATCAGAATCTAAAACTGGACTCACAGGACAGGTTCAAATCATAGAGAGTTAGAGTGTCACTCCTCTTGTACTTAAGTCGGTATTGTGCGTTTTGTATTAAATTCGGATGCAATATCTGTGTTTCATCGTCAATAAGAAGGTGCAATGTATACAGTAGACCTGAAGTAATGCATCGGAATCTAAAACTGGACTCACAGGAGACGTTCAAATCATAGAAAGTTAGAGTGTCATTCCTCTTGTACTTAAGTCGCATTGTGCCTTTTGAATTTAATTCCGATGCAATTTCTTTGTTTCATCGTCAATAAGAAGGTGCAAGGTATACAGTAAACCTGAAGTGAAGCATCGGAATCTAAAACTGGACTCACAGGAGAGGTTCGAAACATGGAAAGTGAGAGTGTAAGTCCTCTTTACTTAAGTCGGCATTGTGCTTTTTGAATTTAATTCCGATGAAATTTCTGTGTTTCATCGTCAATAAGAAGGTCCAAGGGATACAGTAAACCTGAAGTGAAGCATCGGAATCTAAAACTGGACTCACAGGAGGGGTTCAAATCATAGAAAGTGAGAGTGTCAGTCCTCTTTTACTTAAGTCGGCATTGTGCTTTTTGAATTTAATTCCGATGCAATTTCTGTATTTCATCGTCAATAAGAAGGTCCAAGGGATACAGTAAACCTTAAGGGAAGCGTCGGAATCTAAAACTGGACTCACAGGAGAGGTTCAAATCATAGAAAGTAAGAGTGTTAGTCCTCTTGTATATAAGTCGGTATTGTGCCATTTGTATTAAATTCGGTTGCAATTTCTGTGTTTCATCGTCAATAAGAAGGTCCAAGGGATACAGTAA
This sequence comes from Schistocerca piceifrons, assembly GCF_021461385.2. Taxonomy (NCBI): domain Eukaryota; kingdom Metazoa; phylum Arthropoda; class Insecta; order Orthoptera; family Acrididae; genus Schistocerca; species Schistocerca piceifrons. Next base: position 4,444 of record NW_025728888.1, read on the forward strand.
ACCTGAAGTGATGCATCGGAATCTAAAACTGGACTCACAGGAGAGATTGAAATCATAGAAAGTTAGAGTGTTACTCCTCTTGTACTTAAGTCGGTATTGTGCCTTTTGTGTGAAATTCGGATGCAATTTCTGTTTTTCATCGTCTATAAAAAGGTCCAAGGGATACAGTAAACCTTAAGGGAAGCGTCGGAACCTAAAACTGGACTCACAGGAGGGGTTCAAATCATAGAAAGTGAGAGTGTCAGTCCTCTTTTACTTAAGTCGGCACTGTGCTTTTTGAATTTAATTCCGATGCAATTTCTGTGTTTCATCGTCAATAAGAAGGTCCAAGGGATACAGTAAACCTGAAGTGAAGCATCGGAATCTAAAACTGGACTCACAGGAGAAGTTCAAATCATAGAAAATTAGAGTGTCAGTGCTCTTGTACTTAAGTCGGCATTGTGCCTTTATATTAAATTCGGATGCAATTTCTGTGTTTCACCGTCAATAAGAAAGTCCAAGGGATACAGTAAACCTGAAGTGAAGCATCGGAATCTAAAACTGGACTCACATCAGAGGTTCAAATCATAGAAAGTGAGAGTGTCAGTCCTCTTCTACTTAAGTCGGCATTGTGCCATTTGTATTAAATTCGGATGCAATTTCTGTGTTTCATCGTCAGTAAGAAGGTCCAAGGGATACAGTAAAACTGAAGTGAAACATCGGAATCTAAATCTGGACTCACAGGAGAGGTTCAAATCATAGAAAGTTAGAGTGTCACTCCTCTTGTACTTGAGTCGGTATTGTGCCTTTTGTATTGAATTCGGATGCAATTTCTGTGTTTCATCGTCAATAACAAGGTCCAAGGGATATAGTAAACCTGAAGTGAAGCATCGGAATCTAAATCTGGCCTCACAGGAGAAGTTCAAATCATAGAAAGTTAGAGTGTCAGCCCTGTTGTCCTTATGTAGCCATTGTGCCTTTTGTATTAAATTCGTATGCAATTTCTGTGTTTCACCGTCAATAAGAAAGTCCAAGGGATACAGTAAACCTGAAGTGAAGCATCGGAATCTAAAACTGGACTCACAGGACAGGTTCAAATCATAGAGAGTTAGAGTGTCATTCCTTTTCTACTTAAGTCGGTATTGTGCGTTTTGTATTAAATTCGGATGCAATATCTGTGTTTCATCGTCAATAAGAAGGTGCAATGTATACAGTAGACCTGAAGTGAAGCATCGGAATCTAAAACTGGACTCACAGGAGACGTTCAAATCATAGAAAGTTAGAGTGTCATTCCTCTTGTACTTAAGTCGCATTGTGCCTTTTGAATTTAATTCCGATGCAATTTCTTTGTTTCATCGTCAATAAGAAGGTGCAAGGTATACAGTAAACCTGAAGTTAAGCATCGGAATCTAAAACTGGACTCACAGGAGAGGTTCAAATCAAAGAAAGTGAGAGTATCAGTCCTCTTGTACTTAAGTCGGCATTGTGCCTATTGAATTTGATTCCGATGCAATTTCTGTGTTTTATCGTCAATAAGAACGTCCAAGGGATACAGTAAACCTGAAGTGAAGCAACGGAATCTAAAACTGGACTCACAGGAGAGGTTCAAATCATAGAAAGTGAGAGTGTGAGTCCTCTTTTACTTAAGTCGGAATTGTGCCTTTTGAATGTAATGCCGATGCAATTTCTGTGTGTCATCGTCAATAAGAAGGTCAAAGGGATACAGTAAACCTGAAGTGAAGCATCGGATCTAAAACTGGACTCACAGGAAAGATTCAAATCATAGATAGTTAGAGTGTCAGTCCGCTTGTACTTAAGTCAGTATTGTGCCTCTTGTATTAAATTCGGATGCAATTTCTGTGTTTCATCGTCAATAAGAAGGTCCAAGGGACACAGTAATCCTCAAGTGAAACATCGGAATCTAAAACTGGACTCACAGGAGAGGTACGAATCATAGAAAGTTAGAGTGTCAGTCCACTTTTACTTAAGTCGACATTGTGCCTTTTGTATTAAATTTCGATGCAATTTCTGTGTTTCATCGTCGATAAGAAGGTGCAAGGTACACAGTAAACCTGAAGTGAAGCATCCGAATCTAAAACTGGACTCACAGGAGAGGTTCAAATCATAGAAAGTTAGAGTGTCACTCCTCTTGTACTTGAGTCGGTATTGTGCCTTTTGTATTGAATTCGGATACAATTTCTGTGTTTCATCGTCAATAACAAGGTCCAAGGGATATAGTAAACCTGAAGTGAAGCATCGGAATCTAAAACTGGACTCACAGGATAAGTTCAAATCATAGAATGTTAGAGTGTCAGTCCTCTTGTACTTATGTAGGCATTGTGCCTTTTGTATTAAATTCGGATGCTATTTCTGTGTTTCACCGTCAATAAGAAAGTCCAAGGGATACAGTAAACTTAAAGTGAAGCATCAGAATCTAAAACTGGACTCACAGGACAGGTTCAAATCATAGAGAGTTAGAGTGTCACTCCTCTTGTACTTAAGTCGGTATTGTGCGTTTTGTATTAAATTCGGATGCAATATCTGTGTTTCATCGTCAATAAGAAGGTGCAATGTATACAGTAGACCTGAAGTAATGCATCGGAATCTAAAACTGGACTCACAGGAGACGTTCAAATCATAGAAAGTTAGAGTGTCATTCCTCTTGTACTTAAGTCGCATTGTGCCTTTTGAATTTAATTCCGATGCAATTTCTTTGTTTCATCGTCAATAAGAAGGTGCAAGGTATACAGTAAACCTGAAGTGAAGCATCGGAATCTAAAACTGGACTCACAGGAGAGGTTCGAAACATGGAAAGTGAGAGTGTAAGTCCTCTTTACTTAAGTCGGCATTGTGCTTTTTGAATTTAATTCCGATGAAATTTCTGTGTTTCATCGTCAATAAGAAGGTCCAAGGGATACAGTAAACCTGAAGTGAAGCATCGGAATCTAAAACTGGACTCACAGGAGGGGTTCAAATCATAGAAAGTGAGAGTGTCAGTCCTCTTTTACTTAAGTCGGCATTGTGCTTTTTGAATTTAATTCCGATGCAATTTCTGTATTTCATCGTCAATAAGAAGGTCCAAGGGATACAGTAAACCTTAAGGGAAGCGTCGGAATCTAAAACTGGACTCACAGGAGAGGTTCAAATCATAGAAAGTAAGAGTGTTAGTCCTCTTGTATATAAGTCGGTATTGTGCCATTTGTATTAAATTCGGTTGCAATTTCTGTGTTTCATCGTCAATAAGAAGGTCCAAGGGATACAGTAAACCTGAAGTGATGCATCGGAATCTAAAACTGGACTCACAGGAGAGATTGAAATCATAGAAAGTTAGAGTGTTACTCCTCTTGTACTTAAGTCGGTATTGTGCCTTTTGTGTTAAATTCGGATGCAATTTCTGTTTTTCATCGTCTATAAAAAGGTCCAAGGGATACAGTAAACCTTAAGGGAAGCGTCGGAACCTAAAACTGGACTCACAGGAGGGGTTCAAATCATAGAAAGTGAGAGTGTCAGTCCTCTTTTACTTAAGTCGGCACTGTGCTTTTTGAATTTAATTCCGATGCAATTTCTGTGTTTCATCGTCAATAAGAAGGTCCAAGGGATACAGTAAACCTGAAGTGAAGCATCGGAATCTAAAACTGGACTCACAGGAGAAGTTCAAATCATAGAAAATTAGAGTGTCAGTGCTCTTGTACTTAAGTCGGCATTGTGCCTTTATATTAAATTCGGATGCAATTTCTGTGTTTCACCGTCAATAAGAAAGTCCAAGGGATACAGTAAACCTGAAGTGAAGCATCGGAATCTAAAACTGGACTCACAGGACAGGTTCAAATCATAGAGAGTTAGAGTGTCATTCCTCTTGTACTTAAGTCGGTATTGTGCGTTTTGTATTAAATTCGGATGCAATATCTGTGTTTCATCGTCAATAAGAAGGTGCAATGTATACAGTAGACCTGAAGTGAAGCATCGGAATCTAAAACTTGACTCACAGGAGACGTTCAAATCATAGAAAGTTAGAGTGTCATTCCTCTTGTACTTAAGTCGCATTGTGCCTTTTGAATTTAATTACGATGCAATTTCTTTGTTTCATCGTCAATAAGAAGGTGCAAGGTATACAGTAAACCTGTAGTGAAGCATCGGAATCTAAAACTGGACTCACAGGAGAGGTTCGAAACATGGAAAGTGAGAGTGTCAGTCCTCTTTTACTTAAGTCGGCATTGTGCTTTTTGAATTTAATTTCGATGCAATTTCTGTGTTTCATCGTCAATAAGAAGGTCCAAGGGATACAGTAAACCTGAAGTGAAGCATCGGAATCTAAAACTGGACTCACAGGAGGGGTTCAAATCATAGAAAGTGAGAGTGTCAGTCCTCTCTTACAAAGTCGGCATTGTGCTTTTTGAATTTAATTCCGATGCAATTTCTGTGTTTCATCGTCAATAAGAATGTCCAAGCGATACAGTAAACCTGAAGTGAAGCATCGGAATCTAAAACTGGACTCACAGGAGAGGTTCAAATCATAGATAGTGAGAGTGTCAGTCTTCTTGTAATTAAGTGGGCATTATGCCATTTGTATTAAATTCAGATACAATTTCCGTGTTTCATCGACAATAAGAAGGTCCAAGGGATACTGGAAACCTGAAGTGAAGCATCGGAATCCAAAACTGGACTCACAGGAGAAGTTCAAATCATAGAATGTTAGAGACTCACTCCTCTTGTACTTACGTCGGTATTGTGCCTTTTGTATTGAATTCGGATGCCATTTCCTTGTTTCATCGTCAATAAGAAGGTCGAAGGGAGACAGTAAACCTGAAGTGAAGCATCGGAATCTGAAACTGGACTCACAGGAGAGGTTCATATCATAGAAACTGAGAGTGTCAGACCTCTTGTACTTAAGTCGGCATTGTGCCAATTGTATTAAATTCGGATGCAATTTCTGTGTTTCATCGTCAGTAAGAAGGTCCAAGGGATACAGTAAAACTGAAGTGAAACATCGGAATCTAAATCTGGACTCACAGGAGAGGTTCAAATCATAGAAAGTTAGAGTGTCACTCCTCTTGTACTTGAGTCGGTATTGTGCCTTTTGTATTGAATTCGGATGCAATTTCTGTGTTTCATCGTCAATAACAAGGTCCAAGGGATATAGTAAACCTGAAGTGAAGCATCGGAATCTAAATCTGGCCTCACAGGAGAAGTTCAAATCATAGAAAGTTAGAGTGTCAGCCCTGTTGTCCTTATGTAGCCATTGTGCCTTTTGTATTAAATTCGTATGCAATTTCTGTGTTTCACCGTCAATAAGAAAGTCCAAGGGATACAGTAAACCTGAAGTGAAGCATCGGAATCTAAAACTGGACTCACAGGACAGGTTCAAATCATAGAGAGTTAGAGTGTCATTCCTTTTCTACTTAAGTCGGTATTGTGCGTTTTGTATTAAATTCGGATGCAATATCTGTGTTTCATCGTCAATAAGAAGGTGCAATGTATACAGTAGACCTGAAGTGAAGCATCGGAATCTAAAACTGGACTCACAGGAGACGTTCAAATCATAGAAAGTTAGAGTGTCATTCCTCTTGTACTTAAGTCGCATTGTGCCTTTTGAATTTAATTCCGATGCAATTTCTTTGTTTCATCGTCAATAAGAAGGTGCAAGGTATACAGTAAACCTGAAGTTAAGCATCGGAATCTAAAACTGGACTCACAGGAGAGGTTCAAATCAAAGAAAGTGAGAGTATCAGTCCTCTTGTACTTAAGTCGGCATTGTGCCTATTGAATTTGATTCCGATGCAATTTCTGTGTTTTATCGTCAATAAGAACGTCCAAGGGATACAGTAAACCTGAAGTGAAGCAACGGAATCTAAAACTGGACTCACAGGAGAGGTTCAAATCATAGAAAGTGAGAGTGTGAGTCCTCTTTTACTTAAGTCGGAATTGTGCCTTTTGAATGTAATGCCGATGCAATTTCTGTGTGTCATCGTCAATAAGAAGGTCAAAGGGATACAGTAAACCTGAAGTGAAGCATCGGATCTAAAACTGGACTCACAGGAAAGATTCAAATCATAGATAGTTAGAGTGTCAGTCCGCTTGTACTTAAGTCAGTATTGTGCCTCTTGTATTAAATTCGGATGCAATTTCTGTGTTTCATCGTCAATAAGAAGGTCCAAGGGACACAGTAATCCTCAAGTGAAACATCGGAATCTAAAACTGGACTCACAGGAGAGGTACGAATCATAGAAAGTTAGAGTGTCAGTCCACTTTTACTTAAGTCGACATTGTGCCTTTTGTATTAAATTTCGATGCAATTTCTGTGTTTCATCGTCGATAAGAAGGTGCAAGGTACACAGTAAACCTGAAGTGAAGCATCCGAATCTAAAACTGGACTCACAGGAGAGGTTCAAATCATAGAAAGTTAGAGTGTCACTCCTCTTGTACTTGAGTCGGTATTGTGCCTTTTGTATTGAATTCGGATACAATTTCTGTGTTTCATCGTCAATAACAAGGTCCAAGGGATATAGTAAACCTGAAGTGAAGCATCGGAATCTAAAACTGGACTCACAGGATAAGTTCAAATCATAGAATGTTAGAGTGTCAGTCCTCTTGTACTTATGTAGGCATTGTGCCTTTTGTATTAAATTCGGATGCTATTTCTGTGTTTCACCGTCAATAAGAAAGTCCAAGGGATACAGTAAACCTGAAGTGAAGCATCGGAATCTCAAACTGGACTCACAGGAGAGGTTCAAATCATAGAGAGTTAGAGTGTCACTCCTCTTGTACTTAAGTCGGTATTGTGCGTTTTGTATTAAATTCGGATGCAATATCTGTGTTTCATCGTCAATAAGAAGGTGCAATGTATACAGTAGACCTGAAGTGAAGCATCGGAATCTAAAACTTGACTCACAGGAGACGTTCAAATCATAGAAAGTTAGAGTGTCATTCCTCTTGTACTTAAGTCGCATTGTGCCTTTTGAATTTAATTACGATGCAATTTCTTTGTTTCATCGTCAATAAGAAGGTGCAAGGTATACAGTAAACCTGTAGTGAAGCATCGGAATCTAAAACTGGACTCACAGGAGAGGTTCGAAACATGGAAAGTGAGAGTGTCAGTCCTCTTTTACTTAAGTCGGCATTGTGCTTTTTGAATTTAATTTCGATGCAATTTCTGTGTTTCATCGTCAATAAGAAGGTCCAAGGGATACAGTAAACCTGAAGTGAAGCATCGGAATCTAAAACTGGACTCACAGGAGGGGTTCAAATCATAGAAAGTGAGAGTGTCAGTCCTCTTTTACAAGGTCGGCATTGTGCTATTTGAATTTAATTCCGATGCAATTTCTGTGTTTCATCGTCAATACGAATGTCCAAGCGATACAGTAAACCTGAAGTGAAGCATCGGAATCTAAAACTGGACTCACAGGAGAGGTTCAAATCATAGATAGTGAGAGTGTCAGTCTTCTTGTAATTAAGTCGGCATTATGCCATTTGTATTAAATTCAGATACAATTTCCGTGTTTCATCGTCAATAAGAAGGTCCAAGGGATACTGGAAACCTGAAGTGAAGCATCGGAATCCAAAACTGGACTCACAGGAGAAGTTCAAATCATAGAATGTTAGAGACTCACTCCTCTTGTACTTACGTCGGTATTGTGCCTTTTGTATTGAATTCGGATGCCATTTCTTTGTTTCATCGTCAATAAGAAGGTCGAAGGGAGACAGTAAACCTGAAGTGAAGCATCGGAATCTGAAACTGGACTCACAGGAGAGGTTCATATCATAGAAACTGAGAGTGTCAGACCTCTTGTACTTAAGTCGGCATTGTGCCAATTGTATTAAATTCGGATGCAATGTCTGTGTTTCATCGTCAGTAAGAAGGTCCAAGGGATACAGTAAAACTGAAGTGAAACATCGGAATCTAAATCTGGACTCACAGGAGAGGTTCAAATCATAGAAAGTTAGAGTGTCACTCCTCTTGTACTTGAGTCGGTATTGTGCCTTTTGTATTGAATTCGGATGCAATTTCTGTGTTTCATCGACAATAACAAGGTCCAAGGGATATAGTAAACCTGAAGTGAAGCATCGGAATCTAAATCTGGCCTCACAGGAGAAGTTCAAATCATAGAAAGTTAGAGTGTCAGCCCTGTTGTCCTTATGTAGCCATTGTGCCTTTTGTATTAAATTCGTATGCAATTTCTGTGTTTCACCGTCAATAAGAAAGTCCAAGGGATACAGTAAACCTGAAGTGAAGCATCGGAATCTAAAATTGGACTCACAGGACAGGTTCAAATCATATAGAGTTAGAGTGTCATTCCTCTTCTACTTAAGTCGGTATTGTGCGTTTTGTATTAAATTCGGATGCAATATCTGTGTTTCATCGTCAATAAGAAGGTGCAATGTATACAGTAGACCTGAAGTGAAGCATCGGAATCTAAAACTGGACTCACAGGAGACGTTCAAATCATAGAAAGTTAGAGTGTCATTCCTCTTGTACTTAAGTCGCATTGTGCCTTTTGAATTTAATTCCGATGCAATTTCTTTGTTTCATCGTCAATAAGAAGGTGCAAGGTATACAGTAAACCTGAAGTGAAGCATCGGAATCTAAAACTGGACTCACAGGAGAGGTTCGAAACATGGAAAGTGAGAGTGCCAGTCCTCTTTTACTTAAGTCGGCATTGTGCTTTTTGAATTTAATTCCGATGCAATTTCTGTATTTCATCGTCAATAAGAATGTCCAAGCGATACAGTAAACCTGAAGTGAGGCATCGGAATCTAAAACTGGATTCCCAGGAGAAGTTCAAATCATAGAAAGTGAGAGTGTTAGTCCTCTTGTACTTAAGTCGGTATTGTGCTTTTTGTATTAAATTCGGATGCAATTTCTGTGTTTTATCGTCAATAAGAAGGTCCAAGGGATACAGTAAACCTTAAGGGAAGCGTCGGAATCTAAAACTGGACTCACAGGATAGGTTGAAATCATAGAAAGTGAGAGTGTTAGTCCTCTTGTACTTAAGTCGGCATTGTGCCATTTGTATTAAATTCGGTTGCAATATCTGTGTTTCATCGTCAATAAGAATGTCCAAGGGATACAGTAAACCTGAAGTGATGCATCGGAATCTAAAACTGGACTCACAGGAGAGGTTCAAATCATAGAAAGTTAGAGTGTCAGTCCTCTTCTACTTAAGTCGGCATTGTGCCTTTTGTATTAAATTCCGATGCAATTTCAGTGTCTCATCGTCAATAAGAAGGTCCAAGGGATACTGGAAACCTGAAGTGAAGCATCGGAATCTAAAACATGTCTCACAGGAGAGGTTCAAATCAAAGAAAGTGAGAGTGTCAGTCCTCTTGTACTTAAGTCGGCATTGTGCCATTTGTATTAAATTCGGATGCAATTTCTGTGTTTCATCGTCAATAAGAAGGTCCAAGGGATACAGAAAACCTGAAGTGAAGGATCGGAATCTAAAACTGGACTCACAGGAGAGGTTCAAATCATAGATAGTGAAAGTGTCAGTCTTCTTGTAATTAAGTCGGCATTATGCCATTTGTATGAAATTCAGATACAATTTCCGTGTTTCATCGTCAATAAGAAGGTCCAAGGGATACTGGAAACCTGAAGTGAAGCATCGGAATCCAAAACTGGACTCACAGGAGAAGTTCAAATCATAGAAAGTTAGAGACTCACTCCTCTTGTACTTACGTCGGTATTGTGCCTTTTGTATTGAATTCGGCTGCCATTTCTTTGTTTCATCGTCAATAAGAAGGTCGAAGGGAGACAGTAAACCTGAAGTGAAGCATCGGAATCTGAAACTGGACTCACAGGAGAGGTTCAAATCATAGAAAGTTTGAATGTCAGTCCTCATGTACTTAATTCGGCATTGTGTGTTTTGTATTAAATTCGGATGGAATTCCTGCGTTTCATCGTCAATAAGGAGGTGCAAGGTATACAGTAAACCTGAAGTGAAGCAACGGAATCTAAAACTGGACTCACAGGAGTGGTTCAAATCATAGAAACCGACAGTGTCAGTCCTCTTGTACTTAAGTCGACATCGTGCCATTTGTATTAAATTGGGATGCAATTTCTGTGTTTCATCTTCAATAAGAAGTTCCAATCTATACAGTAAACCTGAAGTGAAGCATCGGAATCTAAAACTGGACTCACAGTAGAGGTTCAAATCATAGAAAGTTAGAGTGTCACTGCTATTGTACTTAAGTCGGTATTGTGCCTTTTGTATTAAATTCGGAAGCAATGTCTGTGGTTCATCGTCAATAAGAATGTCCAAGGGATACAGTAAACCTGAATTAAAGCATCGGAATCTAAGACTGGATGCACAGGAGAGGTTCAAATCATAGAAAGTTAGAATGTCAGTCCTCTTGTACTTCAGTCGGCATTGTGCGTTTTCAATTTCATTCCGATGTAATTTCTGTGTTTGATCGTCAATAAGAAGGTCCAAAGGATACAGAAAACCTGAAGTGAAGCATCGGAATCTAAAACTAGATTTACAGGAGAGGTTCAAATCGAAGAAAGTGAGAGTGTCAGTCCTCTTGTACTTAAGTCGGCATTGTGATTTTTGAATTTAATTCCGATGCAATTTCTGTGTTTTATCGTCAATAAGAACGCCCAAGGGATACAGTAAACCTGTAATGAAGCAACGGAATCTAAAACTGGACTCACAGGAGAGGTTCAAATCATAGAAAGTGAGAGTGTCATTCCTCTTTTACTTAAGTCGGAATTGTGCCTTTTGAATTTAATTCCGATGCAATTTCTGTGTGTCAACGTCAATAAGAAGGTCAAAGGGATACAGTAAACCTGAAGTGAAGCATCGGAATCAAAACTGGACTCACAGGATTGGTTCAAATCATACAAAGTTAGAGTGTCAGTCCTCTTTTACTTAAGTCAGCATTGTGCCTTTTGTATTAAATTCCGATGAAATTTCTGTGTTTCATGGTCAATAAGAAGGTGCAAGGTGTACAGTAAACCTGAAGTGAAGCATCGGAATCTAAAACTGGACACACATCAGAGGTTCAAATCATAGAAAGTGAGAGTGTCAGTCCTCTTGTACTTAAGTCGGCATTGTGCCATTTGTATTAAATTCGGATGCAATTTCTGTGTTTCGTCGTCAATAAGAAGGTCCAAGGGATACAGTTAACCTGAAGTGAAGCATCGGAATCTAAAACTGGACTCACAGAAGAGGTTCATATCATAGAAAGTTAGAAAGTCAGTCCTCTTGTACTTAAGTCGGCATTGTGCGTTTTGAATTTAATTCCGATGCAATTTCTGTGTTTCATCGTCAATAAGAAGGTGCAAGGTATACAGTAAACCTGAAGTGAAGCATCCGAATCTAAAACTGGACTCACAGGAGAGGTTCAAATCATAGAAAGTGAGAGTGTCAGTCCTCTTGAACTTACGTCGGCATTGTGCCTATTGTATTGAATACCGATGCAATTTCTGTGCTTCATCGTCAATAAGAAGGTCCAAGGGATACAGTATACCTGAAGTTAAGCATCGGAATCTAAAACTGGACTCACAGGAGAGGTTCAAATCAAAGAAAGTGAGAGTATCAGTCCTCTTGTACTTAAGTCGGCATTGTGCCTATTGAATTTGATTCCGATGCAATTTCTGTGTTTTATCGTCATTAAGAACGTCCAAGGGATACAGTAAACCTGAAGTGAAGCAACGGAATCTAAAACTGGACTCACAGGAGAGGTTCAAATCATAGAAAGTGAGAGTGTGAGTCCTCTTTTACTTAAGTCGGAATTGTGCCTTTTGAATGTAATGCCGATGCAATTTCTGTGTGTCATCGTCAATAAGAAGGTCAAAGGGATACAGTAAACCTGAAGTGAAGCATCGGATCTAAAACTGGACTCACAGGGAAGATTCAAATCATAGATAGTTAGAGTGTCAGTCCTCTTGTACTTAAGTCAGTATTGTGCCTCTTGTATTAAATTCGGATGCAATTTCTGTTATTTCATCGTCAATAAGAAGGTCCAAGGGACACAGTAATCCTCAAGTGAAACATCGGAATCTAAATCTGGACTCACAGGAGAGGTTCGAATCATAGAAAGTTAGAGTGTCAGTACACTTTTACTTAAGTCGACATTGTGCCTTTTGTATTAAATTTCGATGCAATTTCAGTGTCTCATCGTCAATAAGAAGGTGCAAGGGATACAGAAAACCTGAAGTGGAGCATCGGAATCTAAAACTGGATTCACAGGAGAGGTTCATATCAAAGAAAGTGAGAGTGTCAGTCCTCTTGTACTTAAGTCGGCATAGACCTTTTGAATTTAATTCCGATGCAATTTCTGTGTTTTATCGTCAGTAAGAACGTCCAAGGGATACAGTAAACCTGAAGTGAAGCAACGGATTCTGAAACTGGACTCACAGGAGAGGTTCAAATCATAGAAAGTGAGAGTGTCAGTCCTCTTTTACTTAAGTCGGAATTGTGCCTTTTTAATTTAATTCCGATGCAATTTCTGTGTGTCATCGTCAATACGAAGGTCAAAGGGAGACAGTAAACCTGAAGTGCAGCATCGGAATCTAAAACTGGACTCACAGGAGAGGTTCAAATCATACAAAGTTAGAGTGTCAGTCCTCTTTTACTTAAGTCAGCATTGTGCCTTTTGTATTAAATTCCCATGCAACTTCTGTGTTTCATCGTCAATAAGAAGGTGCAAGGTATACAGTAAACCTGAAGTGAAGCATCGGAATCTAAAACTGGACTCACATCAGAGGTTCAAATCATAGAAAGTGAGAGTGTCAGTCCTCTTGTACTTAAGTCGGCATTGTGCCATTTGTATTAAATTCGGATGCAATTTCTGTGTTTCATCTTCAATAAGAAGGTCCAAGGGATACAGTTAACCTGAAGGGAAGCATCGGAACCTAAAACTGGACTCACAGGAGAGGTTCATATCATAGAAAGTTAGAATGTAAGTCCACTTGTACTTATGTCGGCATTGTGCCTTTTGTTCCAAATTCGGGTGCAATTTCTGTGTTTCATCGTCAATAAGAAGGTCGAAGGGATACAGTATACCTGAAGTGAAGCATCGGAATCTAAAACTGGACTCGCAGGAAAGATGCAAATCATAGATAGTTAGAGTGTCAGTCCTCTTGTACTTAAATCAATATTGTGCCTCTTGTATTAAATTCGGATGCAATTTCTGTGTTTCATCGTCTATAAGAAGGTCCAAGGGACACAGTAAACCTTAAGTGAAACATCGGGATCTACAACTGGACTCACAGGAGAGGTTCAAATCATAGAAAGTTAGAGTGTCAGTCCACTTTTACTTAAGTCGACATTGTGCCTTTTGTATTAAATTTCGATGCAATCTCTGTGTTTCATCGTCAATAAGTAGGTGCAAGGTACACAGTAAACCTGAAGTGAAGCATCGGAATCTAAAACTGGACTCACAGGAGAGGTTCAAATCATAGAAACTGTGGGTGTCAGTCCTCTTGTACTTAAGTCGGCATTGTGCCATTTGTATTAAATTCGGATGCAATTTCTGTGTTTCATCGTCAATAAGAAGGTCCAAGGTATACAGTAAACCTGAAGTGAAGCATCGGAATCTAAAACTGGACTCACAGGAGAAGTTCAAATCATAGAAAGTTAGAGTGTCACTGCTATTGTACTTAAGTCGGTATTGTGCCTTTTGTATTAAATTCGGAAGCAATGTCTGTGGTTCATCGTCAATAAGAATGTCCAAGGGATACAGTAAACCTGAATTAAAGCATCGGAATCTAAGACTGGATGCACAGGAGAGGTTCAAATCATAGAAAGTTAGAATGTCAGTCCTCTTGTACTTCAGTCGGCATTGTGCGTTTTCAATTTCATTCCGATGTAATTTCTGTGTTTGATCGTCAATAAGAAGGTCCAAAGGATACAGAAAACCTGAAGTGAAGCATCGGAATCTAAAACTAGATTTACAGGAGAGGTTCAAATCAAAGAAAGTGAGAGTGTCAGTCCTCTTGTACTTAAGTCGGCATTGTGATTTTTGAATTTAATTCCGATGCAATTTCTGTGTTTTATCGTCAATAAGAACGCCCAAGGGATACAGTAAACCTGTAATGAAGCAACGGAATCTAAAACTGGACTCACAGGAGAGGTTCAAATCATAGAAAGTGAGAGTGTCATTCCTCTTTTACTTAAGTCGGAATTGTGCCTTTTGAATTTAATTCCGATGCAATTTCTGTGTGTCAACGTCAATAAGAAGGTCAAAGGGATACAGTAAACCTGAAGTGAAGCATCGGAATCAAAACTGGACTCACAGGATTGGTTCAAATCATACAAAGTTAGAGTGTCAGTCCTCTTTTACTTAAGTCAGCATTGTGCCTTTTGTATTAAATTCCGATGAAATTTCTGTGTTTCATGGTCAATAAGAAGGTGCAAGGTGTACAGTAAACCTGAAGTGAAGCATCGGAATCTAAAACTGGACACACATCAGAGGTTCAAATCATAGAAAGTGAGAGTGTCAGTCCTCTTGTACTTAAGTCGGAATTGTGCCTTTTTAATTTAATTCCGATGCAATTTCTGTGTGTCATCGTCAATAAGAAGGTCTAAGGGAGACAGTAAACCTGAAGTGCAGCATCGGAATCTAAAACTGGACTCACAGGAGAGGTTCAAATCATACAAAGTTAGAGTGTCAGTCCTCTTTTACTTAAGTCAGCATTGTGCCTTTTGTATTAAATTCCGATGCAACTTCTGTGTTTCATCGTCAATAAGAAGGTGCAAGGTATACAGTAAACCTGAAGTGAAGCATCGGAATCTAAAACTGGACTCACATCAGAGGTTCAAATCATAGAAAGTGAGAGTGTCAGTCCTCTTGTACTTAAGTCGGCATTGTGCCATTTGTATTAAATTCGGATGCAATTTCTGTGTTTCATCGTCAATAAGAAGGTCCAAGGGATACAGTTAACCTGAAGGGAAGCATCGGAACCTAAAACTGGACTCACAGGAGAGGTTCATATCATAGAAAGTTAGAATGTAAGTCCACTTGTACTTATGTCGGCATTGTGCCTTTTGTTCCAAATTCGGGTGCAATTTCTGTGTTTCATCGTCAATAAGAAGGTCGAAGGGATACAGTATACCTGAAGTGAAGCATCGGAATCTAAAACTGGACTCGCAGGAAAGATTCAAATCATAGATAGTTAGAGTGTCAGTCCTCTTGTACTTAAATCAATATTGTGCCTCTTGTATTAAATTCGGATGCAATTTCTGTGTTTCATCGTCTATAAGAAGGTCCAAGGGACACAGTAAACCTTAAGTGAAACATCGGGATCTACAACTGGACTCACAGGAGAGGTTCAAATCATAGAAAGTTAGAGTGTCAGTCCACTTTTACTTAAGTCGACATTGTGCCTTTTGTATTAAATTTCGATGCAATCTCTGTGTTTCATCGTCAATAAGTAGGTGCAAGGTACACAGTAAACCTGAAGTGAAGCATCGGAATCTAAAACTGGACTCACAGGAGAGGTTCAAATCATAGAAACTGAGGGTGTCAGTCCTCTTGTACTTAAGTCGGCATTGTGCCATTTGTATTAAATTCGGATGCAATTTCTGTGTTTCATCGTCAATAAGAAGGTCCAAGGTATACAGTAAACCTGAAGTGAAGCATCGGAATCTAAAACTGGACTCACAGGAGAAGTTCAAATCATAGAAAGTTAGAGTGTCACTGCTATTGTACTTAAGTCGGTATTGTGCCTTTTGTATTAAATTCGGAAGCAATGTCTGTGGTTCATCGTCAATAAGAATGTCCAAGGGATACAGTAAACCTGAATTAAAGCATCGGAATCTAAGACTGGATGCACAGGAGAGGTTCAAATCATAGAAAGTTAGAATGTCAGTCCTCTTGTACTTCAGTCGGCATTGTGCGTTTTCAATTTCATTCCGATGTAATTTCTGTGTTTGATCGTCAATAAGAAGGTCCAAAGGATACAGAAAACCTGAAGTGAAGCATCGGAATCTAAAACTAGATTTACAGGAGAGGTTCAAATCAAAGAAAGTGAGAGTGTCAGTCCTCTTGTACTTAAGTCGGCATTGTGCCATTTGTATTAAATTCGGATGCAATTTCTGTGTTTCATCGTCAATAAGAAGGTCCAAGGGATACAGTTAACCTGAAGGGAAGCATCGGAACCTAAAACTGGACTCACAGGAGAGGTTCATATCATAGAAAGTTAGAATGTAAGTCCACTTGTACTTATGTCGGCATTGTGCCTTTTGTTCCAAATTCGGATGCAATTTCTGTGTTTCGTCGTCAATAAGAAGGTCCAAGGGATACAGTTAACCTGAAGTGAAGCATCGGAATCTAAAACTGGACTCACAGAAGAGGTTCATATCATAGAAAGTTAGAAAGTCAGTCCTCTTGTACTTAAGTCGGCATTGTGCGTTTTGAATTTAATTCCGATGCAATTTCTGTGTTTCATCGTCAATAAGAAGGTGCAAGGTATACAGTAAACCTGAAGTGAAGCATCCGAATCTAAAACTGGACTCACAGGAGAGGTTCAAATCATAGAAAGTGAGAGTGTCAGTCCTCTTGAACTTACGTCGGCATTGTGCCTATTGTATTGAATACCGATGCAATTTCTGTGCTTCATCGTCAATAAGAAGGTCCAAGGGATACAGTATACCTGAAGTTAAGCATCGGAATCTAAAACTGGACTCACAGGAGAGGTTCAAATCAAAGAAAGTGAGAGTATCAGTCCTCTTGTACTTAAGTCGGCATTGTGCCTATTGAATTTGATTCCGACGCAATTTCTGTGTTTTATCGTCATTAAGAACGTCCAAGGGATACAGTAAACCTGAAGTGAAGCAACGGAATCTAAAACTGGACTCACAGGAGAGGTTCAAATCATAGAAAGTGAGAGTGTGAGTCCTCTTTTACTTAAGTCGGAATTCTGCCTTTTGAATGTAATGCCGATGCAATTTCTGTGTGTCATCGTCAATAAGAAGGTCAAAGGGATACAGTAAACCTGAAGTGAAGCATCGGATCTAAAACTGGACTCACAGGAATGATTCAAATCATAGATAGTTAGAGTGTCAGTCCTCTTGTACTTAAGTCAGTATTGTGCCTCTTGTATTAAATTCGGATGCAATTTCTGTTATTTCATCGTCAATAAGAAGGTCCAAGGGACACAGTAATCCTCAAGTGAAACATCGGAATCTAAAACTGGACTCACAGGAGAGGTTCGAATCATAGAAAGTTAGAGTGTCAGTCCACTTTTACTTAAGTCGACATTGTGCCTTTTGTATTAAATTTCGATGCAATTTCAGTGTCTCATCGTCAATAAGAAGGTGCAAGGGATACAGAAAACCTGAAGTGAAGCATCGGAATCTAAAACTGGATTCACAGGAGAGGTTCATATCAAAGAAAGTGAGAGTGTCAGTCCTCTTGTACTTAAGTCGGCATAGACCTTTTGAATTTAATTCCGATGCAATTTCTGTGTTTTATCGTCAGTAAGAACGTCCAAGGGATACAGTAAACCTGAAGTGAAGCAACGGATTCTGAAACTGGACTCACAGGAGAGGTTCAAATCATAGAAAGTGAGAGTGTCAGTCCTCTTTTACTTAAGTCGGAATTGTGCCTTTTTAATTTAATTCCGATGCAATTTCTGTGTGTCATCGTCAATAAGAAGGTCTAAGGGAGACAGTAAACCTGAAGTGCAGCATCGGAATCTAAAACTGGACTCACAGGAGAGGTTCAAATCATACAAAGTTAGAGTGTCAGTCCTCTTTTACTTAAGTCAGCATTGTGCCTTTTGTATTAAATTCCGATGCAACTTCTGTGTTTCATCGTCAATAAGAAGGTGCAAGGTATACAGTAAACCTGAAGTGAAGCATCGGAATCTAAAACTGGACTCACATCAGAGGTTCAAATCATAGAAAGTGAGAGTGTCAGTCCTCTTGTACTTAAGTCGGCATTGTGCCATTTGTATTAAATTCGGATGCAATTTCTGTGTTTCATCGTCAATAAGAAGGTCCAAGGGATACAGTTAACCTGAAGGGAAGCATCGGAACCTAAAACTGGACTCACAGGAGAGGTTCATATCATAGAAAGTTAGAATGTAAGTCCACTTGTACTTATGTCGGCATTGTGCCTTTTGTTCCAAATTCGGGTGCAATTTCTGTGTTTCATCGTCAATAAGAAGGTCGAAGGGATACAGTATACCTGAAGTGAAGCATCGGAATCTAAAACTGGACTCGCAGGAAAGATTCAAATTATAGATAGTTAGAGTGTCAGTCCTCTTGTACTTAAATCAATATTGTGCCTCTTGTATTAAATTCGGATGCAATTTCTGTGTTTCATCGTCTATAAGAAGGTCCAAGGGACACAGTAAACCTTAAGTGAAACATCGGGATCTACAACTGGACTCACAGGAGAGGTTCAAATCATAGAAAGTTAGAGTGTCAGTCCACTTTTACTTAAGTCGACATTGTGCCTTTTGTATTAAATTTCGATGCAATCTCTGTGTTTCATCGTCAATAAGTAGGTGCAAGGTACACAGTAAACCTGAAGTGAAGCATCGGAATCTAAAACTGGACTCACA
Source organism: Schistocerca piceifrons (assembly GCF_021461385.2). Classification (NCBI taxonomy): domain Eukaryota; kingdom Metazoa; phylum Arthropoda; class Insecta; order Orthoptera; family Acrididae; genus Schistocerca; species Schistocerca piceifrons. Next base: position 22,934 of record NW_025728888.1, read on the forward strand.
GGAGAGGTTCAAATCATAGAAACTGAGGGTGTCAGTCCTCTTGTACTTAAGTCGGCATTGTGCCATTTGTATTAAATTCGGATGCAATTTCTGTGTTTCATCGTCAATAAGAAGGTCCAAGGTATACAGTAAACCTGAAGTGAAGCATCGGAATCTAAAACTGGACTCACAGGAGAAGTTCAAATCATAGAAAGTTAGAGTGTCAGTCCTCTTGTACTTAAGTCGGCATTGTGCCTTTTGTATTAAATTCGGATGCTATTTCTGTGTTTCACCGTCAATAAGAAAGTCCAAGGGATACAGTAAACCTGAAGTGATGCATCGGAATCTAAAACTGGACTCACATTAGAGGTTCAAATCATAGACAGTTAGAGTGTCTCTCCACTTGTACTTAAGTCGGTATTGTGCCTTTTGCATTATATTGGGCTGCAATATCTGTGTTTCATCGTCAATAAGAAGGTGCAATGTATACAGTAGACCTGAAGTGAAGCATCGGAATCTAAAACTGTACTCACATTAGAGGTTCAAATCATAGAAAGGTAGAGTGTCATTCCTCTTGTACTTAAGTCGCATTGTGCCTTTTGAATTTAATTCCGATGCAATTTCTTTGTTTCATCGTCAATAAGAAGGTGCAAGGTATACAGTAAACCTGAAGTGAAGCATGGGAATCTAAAACTGGACTCACATGAGAGGTTCGAATCATGGAAAGTGAGAGTGTCAGTCCTCTTTTACTTAAGTCGGCATTGTGCCCTTTGTATGAAATTCGGATGCAATTTCTGTGTTTCACCGTCTATAAGAAGGTCCAAGGGACACAGTAAAACTTAAGTGAAACCTCGGGATCTACAACTGGACTCACAGGAGGGGTTCAAATCATAGAAAGTTAGAGTGTCACTCCTCTTGTACTTGAGTCGATATTGTGTCTTTTGTATTGAATTCGGATGCAATTTCGTTGTTTCATCGTCAATAACAAGGTCCAAGGGATATAGTAAACCTGAAGTGAAGCATCGGAATCTAAAACTGGACTCACAGGAGAAGTTCAAATCATAGAAAGTTAGTTAGAGTGTCAGTCCTCTTGTACTTAAGTCGGCATTGTGCCTTTTGTATGAAATTCGGATGCAATTTCTGTGTTTCACAGTCAATAAGAAAGTCCAAGGGATACAGTAAACCTGAAGTGAAGCATCGGAATCTAAAACTGGACTCACAGGAGAGGTTCAAATCATAGAATGTTAGAGTGTTAGTCCTCTTTTACTTAAGTCAGTATTGTGCCTCTTGTATTAAATTCGGATGCAATTTCTGTGTTTCATCGTCAATAAGAAGGTCCAAGGGACACAGTAATCCTCAAGTGAAACATCGGAATCTAAAACTGGACTCACAGGAGAGGTTCGAATCATAGAAAGTTAGAGTGTCAGTCCACTTTTACTTAAGTCGACATTGTGCCTTTTGTATTAAATTTCGATGCAATTTCTGTGTTTCATCGTCAATAAGAAGGTGCAAGGTACACAGTAAACCTGAAGTGAAGCATCGGAATCTAAAACTGGTCTCACAGGAGAGTTTCATATCATAGAAACTGAGAGTGTCAGACCTCTTGTACTTAAGTCGGCATTGTGCCAATTGTATTAAATTCGGATGCAATTTCTGTGTTTCATCGTCAATAAGAAGGTCCAAGGGATACAGTAAAACTGAAGTGAAACATCGGAATCTAAATCTGGACTCACAGGAGAGGTTCAAATCATAGAAAGTTAGAGTGTCACTCCTCTTGTACTTGAGTCGGTATTGTGCCTTTTGTACTGAATTCGGATGCAATTTCTGTGTTTCATCGTCAATAACAAGGTCCAAGGGATATAGTAAACCTGAAGTGAAGCATCGGAATCTAAAACTGGACTCACAGGAGAAGTTCAAATCATAGAAAGTTAGAGTGTCAGTCCTCTTGTACTTATGTAGGCATTGTGCCTTTTGTATTAAATTCGGATGCAATTTCTGTGTTTCATTGTCAATAAGAAAGTCCAAGGGATACAGTAAACCTGAAGTGAAGCATCGAAATCTAAAACTGGACTCACATGAGAGGTTCAAATCATAGAGAGTTAGAGTGTCACTCCTCTTGTACTTAAGTCGCATTGTGCCTTTTGAATTTAACTCCGATGCAATTTCTTTGTTTCATCGTCAATAAGAAGGTGCAAGGTATACAGTAAACCTGAAGTGAAGCATCGGAATCTAAAACTGGACTCACATTAGAGCTTCGAATCATGGAAAGTGAGAGTGTCAGTCCTCTTTTACTTGAGTCGGCATTGTGCCTTTTGTATTAAGTTCCGATGCAATTTCAGTGTCTCATCGTCAATAAGAAGGTGCAAGGTATACAGTAAACCTGAAGTGAAGCATCGGAATCTAAAACTGGACTCACAGGAGAGGTTCAAATGAAAGAAAGTGAGAGTGTCAGTCCTCTTGTACTTAAGTCGGCATTGTGACATTTGTATTAAATTCGGACGCAATTTCTGTGTTTCATCGTCAATAAGAAGGTCCAATGGATACAGAAAACCTGAAGTGAAGCATCGGAATCTAAAACTGGATTCACAGGAGAGGTTCAAATCAAAGAAAGTGAGAGTGTCAGTCGTCTTGTACTTAAGTCGGCATTGTGCCTTTTGAATTAAATTCCGATGCAATTTCTGTGTTTTATCGTCAATAAGAACGTACAAGGGATACAGTAAACCTATAGTGAAGCAACGGATTCTAAAACTGGACTCACAGGAGAGGTTCAAATCATGGACAGTGAGAGTGTCAGTCCTCTTTTACTTAAGTCAGAATTGTGCCTTTTTAATTTAATTCCGATGCAATTTCTGTGTGTCATCGTCAATAAGAAGGTCTAAGGGAGACAGTAAACCTGAAGTGCAGCATCGGAATCTAAAACTGGACTCACAGGAGAGGTTCAAATCATACAAAGTTAGAGTGTCAGTCCTCTTTTACTTAAGTCAGCATTGTGCCTTTTGTATTAAATTCCGATGCAATTTCTGTGTTTCATCGTCAATATGAAGGTGCAAGTTATACAGTAAACCTGAAGTGAAGCATCGGAATCTAAAACTGGACTCACATCAGAGGTTCAAATCATAGAAAGTGAGAGAGTCAGTCCTCTTGTACTTAAGTCGGCATTGTGACATTTGTATTAAATTCGGATGCAATTTCTGTGTTTCATCGTCAATAAGAAGGTCCAAGGGATACAGTTAACCTGAAGGGAAGCATCGGAACCTAAAACTGGACTCACAGGAGAGGTTCATATCATAGAAAGTTAGAATGTCATCCACTTGTACTTATGTCGGCATTGTGCCTTTTGTTCCAAATTCGGATGCAATTTCTGTGTTTCATCGTCAATAAGAAGGTCGAAGGAATACGATATACCTGAAGTGAAGCATCGGAATCTAAAACTGGACTCACAGGAGAGGTTCAAATCATAGAAACTGAGGGTGTCAGTCCTCTTGTACTTAAGTCGGCATTGTGCCATTTGTACTAAATTCGGATGCAATTTCTGTGTTTCATCGTCAATAAGAAGGTCCAAGGGATACAGTAAACCTGAAGTGAAGCATCGGAATCTAAAACTGGACTCACAGCAGAAATTCAAATCATAGAAAGTTAGAGTGTCAGTCCTCTTGTACTTAAGTCGGCATTGTGCCTTTTGTATTATATTCGGATGCAATTTCTGTGTTTCACCGTCAATAAGAAAGTCCAAGGGATACAGCAAACCTGAAGTGAAGCATCGGAATCTAAAACTGGACTCACATTAGAGGTTCAAATCATAGAAAGTTAGAGTGTCACTCCTCTTGTACTTGAGTCGATATTGTGCCTTTTGTATTGAATTCAGATGCAATTTCGTTGTTTCATCGTCAATAACAAGGTCCAAGGGATATAGTAAACCTGAAGTGGAGCATCGGAATCTAAAACTGGACTCACAGGAGAAGTTCAAATCATAGAAAGTTAGAGGGTCAGTCCTCTTGTACTTAAGTCAGCATTGTGCCTTTTGTATGAAATTCGGATGCAATTTCTGTGTTTCACCGTCAATAAGAAAGTCCAAGGGATACAGTAAACCTGAAGTGAAGCATCGTAATCTAAAACTGGACTCACAGCAGAAGTTCAAATCATAGAAAGTTAGAGTGTCAGTCCTCTTGTACTTAAGTCGGCATTGTGCCTTTTGTATTATATTCGGATGCAATTTCTGTGTTTCACCGTCAATAAGAAAGTCCAAGGGATACAGCAAACCTGAAGTGAAGCATCGGAATCTAAAACTGGACTCACATTAGAGGTTCAAATCATAGAAAGTTAGAGTGTCACTCCTCTTGTACTTGAGTCGATATTGTGCCTTTTGTATTGAATTCAGATGCAATTTCGTTGTTTCATCGTCAATAACAAGGTCCAAGGGATATAGTAAACCTGAAGTGGAGCATCGGAATCTAAAACTGGACTCACAGGAGAAGTTCAAATCATAGAAAGTTAGAGTGTCAGTCCTCTTGTACTTATGTAGGCATTGTGCCTTTTGTATTAAATTCGGATGCAATTTCTGTGTTTCATTGTCAATAAGAAAGTCCAAGGGATACAGTAAACCTGAAGTGAAGCATCGAAATCTAAAACTGGACTCACATGAGAGGTTCAAATCATAGAGAGTTAGAGTGTCACTCCTCTTGTACTTAAGTCGCATTGTGCCTTTTGAATTTAACTCCGATGCAATTTCTTTGTTTCATCGTCAATAAGAAGGTGCAAGGTATACAGTAAACCTGAAGTGAAGCATCGGAATCTAAAACTGGACTCACATTAGAGCTTCGAATCATGGAAAGTGAGAGTGTCAGTCCTCTTTTACTTGAGTCGGCATTGTGCCTTTTGTATTAAGTTCCGATGCAATCTCAGTGTCTCATCGTCAATAAGAAGGTGCAAGGTATACAGTAAACCTGAAGTGAAGCATCGGAATCTAAAACTGGACTCACAGGAGAGGTTCAAATGAAAGAAAGTGAGAGTGTCAGTCCTCTTGTACTTAAGTCGGCATTGTGACATTTATATTAAATTCGGACGCAATTTCTGTGTTTCATCGTCAATAAGAAGGTCCAATGGATACAGAAAACCTGAAGTGAAGCATCGGAATCTAAAACTGGATTCACAGGAGAGGTTCAAATCAAAGAAAGTGAGAGTGTCCAGTCGTCATTGTACTTAAGTCGGCATTGTGCCTTTTGAATTAAATTCCGATGCAATTTCTGTGTTTTATCGTCAATAAGAACGTACAAGGGATACAGTAAACCTATAGTGAAGCAACGGATTCTAAAACTGGACTCACAGGAGGGGTTCAAATCATAGAAAGTGAGAGTGTCAGTCCTCTTTTACTTAAGTCAGAATTGTGCCTTTTTTAATTTAATTCCGATGCAATTTCTGTGTGTCATCGTCAATAAGAAGGTCTAAGGGAGACAGTAAACCTGAAGTGCAGCATCGGAATCTAAAACTGGACTCACAGGAGAGGTTCAAATCATACAAAGTTAGAGTGTCAGTCCTCTTTTACTTAAGTCAGCATTGTGCCTTTTGTATTAAATTCCGATGCAATTTCTGTGTTTCATCGTCAATATGAAGGTGCAAGTTATACAGTAAACCTGAAGTGAAGCATCGGAATCTAAAACTGGACATCACATCAGAGGTTCAAATCATAGAAAGTGAGAGAGTCAGTCCTCTTGTACTTAAGTCGGCATTGTGACATTTGTATTAAATTCGGATGCAATTTCTGTTGTTTCATCGTCAATAAGAAGGTCCAAGGGATACAGTTAAACCTGAAGGGAAGCATCGGAACCTAAACCTGGACTCACAGGAGAGGTTCATATCATAGAAAGTTAGAATGTCATCCACTTGTACTTATGTCGGCATTGTGCCTTTTGTTCCAAATTCGGATGCAATTTCTGTGTTTCATCGTCAATAAGAAGGTCGAAGGAATACGATATACCCTGAAGTGAAGCATCGGAATCTAAAACTGGACTCACAGGAGAGGTTCAAATCATAGAAACTGAGGGTGTCAGTCCTCTTGTACTTAAGTCGGCATTGTGCCATTTGTACTAAATTCGGATGCAATTTCTGTGTTTCATCGTCAATAAGAAGGTCCAAGGGATACAGTAAACCTGAGTGAAGCATCGGAATCTAAAACTGGACTCACAGCAGAAGTTCAAATCATAGAAAGTTAGAGTTGTCACTCCTCTTGTACTTGAGTCGATATTGTGCCTTTTGTATTGAATTCAGATGCAATTTCGTTGTTTCATCGTCAATAACAAGGTCCAAGGGATATAGTAAACCTGAAGTGGAGCATCGGAATCTAAAACTGGACTCACAGGAGAAGTTCAAATCATAGAAAGTTAGAGGGTCAGTCCTCTTGTACTTAAGTCAGCATTGTGCCTTTTTGTATGAAATTCGGATGCAATTTCTGTGTTTCACCGTCAATAAGAAAGTCCAAGGATACAGTAAACCTGAAGTGAAGCATCGTAATCTAAAACTGGACTCACAGGAGAGGTTCAAATCATAGAAAGTGAGAGTGTTAGTCCTCTTGTAACTTAAGTCGGTATTGTGCCGTTTGTATTAAATTCGAATGCAACTTCTGTGTTTTATCGTCAATAAGAAGGTCCGAGGGATACAGTAAACCTTAAGGGAAGCGTCGGAATCTAAAACTGGACTCACAGGAGAGGTTCAAATGAAAGAAAGTGAGAGTGTCAGTCCTCTTGTACTTAAGTCGGCATTGTGCTTTTTGAATTTAATTCCGATGCAATTCTGTGTTTTATCGTCAATAAGAACTTCCAAGGGATACAGTAAACCTGAAGTGAAGCAACGGATTCTAAACTGGACTCACAGGAAAGATTCAAATCATAGATAGTTAGAGTGTCAGTCCTCTTGTACTTAAGTCAATATTGTGCCTCTTGTATTAAATTCGGATGCAATTTCTGTGTTTCATCGTCTATAAGAAGGTCCAAAGGGACACAGTAAACCTTAAGTGAAACATCGGGATCTACAACTGAACTCACAGGAGAGGTTCAAATCATAGAAAGTTAGAGTGTCAGGCCACTTTTACTTAAGTCGACATTGTGCCTTTTGTATTAAATTTCGATGCAATTTCTGTGTTTCATCGTCAATAAGTAGGTGCAAGGTACACAAGTAAACCTGAAGTGAAGCATCGTAATCTAAAACTGGACTCACAGGAGAGTGTTCAAATCATAGAAACTGAGGGTGTCAGTCCTCTTGTACTTAAGTCGGCATTGTGCCATTTGTACTAAATTCGGATGCAATTTCTGTGTTTCATCGTCAATAGATGATCCAAGGGATACAGTAAACCTGAAGTGAAGCATCGGAATCTAAAACTGGACTCACAGGAAAAGTTCAAATCATAGAAAGTTAGAGTGTCAGTCCTCTTGTACTTAAGTCGGCATTGTATCTTTTGTATGAAATTCGGATGCAATTTCTGTGTTTCACCGTCAATAAGAAAGTCCAAGGTATACAGTAAACCTGAAGTGAAGCATCGGAATCTAAAACTGGACTCACAAGAGAGGTTCAAATCATAGAAAGTGAGAGTGTTAGTCCTCTTGTACTTAAGTCGGTATTGTATCTTTTGTATTAAAATCGGATGCAATTTCTGTGTTTTATCGTCCTTAAGAAGGTCCAAGGGATACAGTAAACCTTAAGGGAAGCGTCGGAATCTAAAACTGGACTCACAGGAGAGGTTCAAATCATAGAAAGTGAGAGTGTTAGTCCTCTTGTACTTAAGTCGGCATTGTGCCATTTGTATTAAATTCGGTTGCAATTTCTGTGTTTCATCGTCAATAAGAATGTCCAAGGGATACAGTAAACCTGAAGTGATGCATCGGAATCTAAAACTGGACTCACAGGAGTGATTAAAATCATAGAAAGTTAGAGTGTTACTCCTCTTGTACTTAAGTCGGTATTGTGCCTTTTGTATTAAATTCGGATGCAATTTCTGTGTTTCATCGTCAATAAGAAGGTCCAAGGGACACAGTAATCCTCAAGTGAAACATCGGAATCTAAATCTGGACTCACAGGAGAGGTTCGAATCATAGAAAGTTAGAGTGTCAGTCCACTTTTACTTAGGTCGACATTGTGCCTTTTGTATTAAATTTCGATGCAATTTCTGTGTTTCATCGTCAATAAGAAGGTGCAAGGTACACAGTAAACCTGAAGTGAAGCATCGGAAACTAAAACTGGTCTCACAGGAGAGTTTCATATCATAGAAACTGAGAGTGTCAGACCTCTTGTACTTAAGTCGGCATTGTGCCAATTGTATTAAATTCGGATGCAATTTCTGTGTTTCATCGTCAATAAGATGGTCCAAGGGATACAGTAAAACTGAAGTGAAACATCGGAATCTAAATCTGGACTCACAGGAGAGGTTCAAATCATAGAAAGTTAGAGTGTCACTCCTCTTGTACTTGAGTCGATATTGTGCCTTTTGTATTGAATTCGGATGCAATTTCTGTGTTTCATCGTCAATAACAAGGTCCAAGGTATATAGCAAACCTGAAGTGAAGCATCGGAATCTAAAACTGGACTCACAGGAGAAGTTCAAATCATAGAAAGTTAGAGTGTCAGTCCTCCTTGTACTTATGTAGGCATTGTGCCTTTTGTATATAAATTCGGATGCAATTTCTGTGTTTCACACGTCAATAAGAAAGTCTAAGAGATACAGTAAACCTGAAGTGAAGCATCGAAATCTAAAAACTGGACTCACATGAGAGGTTCAAATCATAGAGAGTTAGAGTGTCACTCCTCTTGTACTTAAGTCGGTATTGTGCCTTTTGTATTAAATTCGGATGCAATATCTGTGTTTCATCGTCAACAAGAAGGTCCAAGGGATACAGTAAACACCTTAAGGGAAGCGTCGGAATCTAGAACTGGACTCACAGTAGAGGTTCAAATCATAGAATGTTAGAGTGTTAGTCCTCTTTTACTTAAGTCTGGCATTGTGCCTTTTGTATTCAAATTCGGATGAATTTTCTGTGTTTAATCGTCAATAAGAAGGTCCAAGGGATACAGTAAACCTGAAGTGAAGCATCGGAATCTAAAACTGGACCCACAGGAGAAGTTCAAATCATAGAAAGTTGGAGTGTCATTCCTCTTGTACTTAAGTCGGCATTGTGCCTTTTTGTATGAAATTCCGGATGCAATTTCAGTGTTTCACCGTCAATAAAGAAAGTCCAAGGGATACAGTAAACCTGAAGTGAAGCATCGGGAATCTAAAACTGGACTCACAGGAGAGGTTCAAATCATAGAAAGGTAGAATGTCATTCCTCTTGTACTTAAGTCGGATTGTGAATTTGAATTTAATTCCGATGCAATTTCTTTGTTTCATCGTCAATAAGAAGGTGCACAAGGTATACAGTAAACCTGAAGTGAAGCATCGGGAATCTAAAAACTGGAACTCACAAGGAGAGGTTCAAATCATAGAAAGTTGAGAGTGTTAGTCCTCTTGTACTTATGTCGGCATTGTGCCATTTGTATTAAATTCGGTTGCAATTTCTGTGTTTCATCGTCAATAAGAATGTCCAAGGGATACAGTAAAACCTGAAGTGATGCATCGGAATCTAAAACTGGACTCACAGGAGAGATTAAAATCATAGAAAGTTAGAGTGTTACTCCTCTTGTACTTAAGTCGGTATTGTGCCTTTTGTATTAAATTCGGATGCAATTTCTGTGTTTTCATCGTCAATAAGAAGGTCCAAGGGATACAGTAAACCTTCAGGGAAGCGTCGGAATCTAGAACTGGACTCACAGTAGAGGTTCAATATCATAGAATGTTAGAGTGTTAGTCCTCTTCTTACTTAAGTCCGGCATTGTGCCTTTTGTATTAAAATTCGGATGAATTTTCTGTGTTTAATCGTCAATAAGAAGGTCCAAGGGATACAGTAAACCTGAAGTGAAGCATCGGAATCTAAAAACTGGGACTCACAGGAGAGGTTCAAATCATAGGAAAGGTAGAGTGTCATTCCTCTTGTACTTAAGTCGCATTGTGCCTTTGAATTTAATTCCGATGCAATTTCTTTGTTTCATCGTCAATAAGAAGGTGCAAGGTATACAGTAGAACCTGAAGTGAAGCATCGGGAATCTAAAACTGGACTCACAAGAGAGGTTCAAATCATAGAAAGTGAGAGTGTTAGTCCTCTTCGTACTTAAGTCGGTATTGTATCATTTTGTATTAAAATCGGATGCAATTTCTGTGTTTTTATCGTCCATGAAGATGGTCCAAGGGATACAGTAAACCCTTAATGGAAGCGTCGGAATCTAAAAACTGGACTCACAGGAGAGGTTCAAATCATAGAAAGTGAGAGTGTTAGTCCTCTTGTACTTAAGTCGGCATTGTGGCCATTTGTATTAAATTCGGTTGCAATTTCTGTGTTTCATCGTCGATAAGAATGTCCAAGGGATACAGTAAACCTGAAGTGATGCATCGGAATCTGAAACTGGACTCACAGGAGAGATTAAAATAATAGAAAGTGTTAGAGTGTTACCCCTCTTGTACTTAAGTCGGTATTGTGCCTTTTGTATTAAATTCGGATGCAAATTTCTGTGTTTCATCGTCAAATGATAAGGTCCAAGAATACAGTAAACCTTAAAGGGAAGCGTCGGAATCTAAAACTGGAGTCACAGGAGAGGTTCAAATGAAAGAAAGTGAGAGTGTCCAGTCCTCTTGTATCTTAAGTCGGCATTGTGGACATTTGTATTAAAATTCGGACGCAATTTCTGTGTTTCATCGTCAATAAGAAGGTC